>NW_024962263.1:13765311-13838025 GCF_019238085.1 Lagopus leucura | reverse complement strand
CTCTCCTCTCCTCTCCTCTCCTCTCCTCTCCTCTCCTCTCCTCTCCTTCCCTCCTTCAATTTCACTGGGGTGCTCAGCAATTTTTGTCCTGCATTGCTTGTTTTAGTTGTGTAACTGTCTGCATTAAATGAAGAAGAGGCCAGTCAATCCAAGAGGCTTGTTTGTGGCTGATGGTACTGGAGAACTTAAAAAACATTTGTACAAGTATTGGTTGTCTCTGGTTGCTGTAGAGTTTGGAGACCCCTGCTTATCGCAGAACTTTACAGGCCTTCTGAAGGTGAGTATACCTTCATTTCAAAAGAGAAAGGAAAACTGGCTTTGAGACATAGATATCAGTTGTGCTACTTTGCGTAGAATATTCTTTCTATAAATTTCAATTATAACATTAGTAAGTAACATTAACTATTGTAATGCTGAGACAGTGTGAATAATATACAGGTGGTTTGGTTGTCACAGAGTGATGAATGCATATTACTATCATTCCATAAATTCCATATTAGGAGGATTTTTTTTATTTTTTATTTTGTATTTTTTTGTATGCTGGTGACAACTTACCTGAGAAGTGCACTTTCGCAAACTACAAACACTGACCTGAACAGTAAGTGCTACTATTTATCTCTGGTAGCAGTGGAGATGTTGACAAGGAATGAGTAATTTAACCCAGAGCGCAGGCAGCAAGACGGCCTCATCCCTTGTGGAATTTTGTATCTGAAGTTTTCTTTGAAGTACAGATTGTATGTAGGTGTCCCGGTGTCCAGGAAGCCTGTCTGCTGTTTGAGCACTTGAATAGATACTGAATGTGTTTCTATCTTTAATTGGCTCTCCTTGCTAATCAAATGCTTAGGGTCAGTTATTCAATTAGAAATACATACAATAACTGGGGTTGCTCAAGCTACTTCAGTTTTATGCTACAGTAATTTAGATGTGAATGTGACTGTTACATGAAATCCTGCTCATGCTCAGTGGGTGGCACTCACTGATTTTCAGGAAAATATCATTTGGTTCCATGTGCCATAAGCAATTGCTTCATCTCGTTTAACATACATAAATGTTTGACATTGTTCTGTAAGTATTCTTTGCCTTGCACTCTTCTGTACTGCATTTTGTGTAATGCTGTTCCCTCAGGTTACAAAGTGACGTTGTCTCCAGGTGCTCCATGTAACGTTGCCATGTCTCAGGCACTCAGATTGGTCTCCTGCTGTCAGTGGGGATTCTTCAGCGCTGGTGAAGGAGAGGGAAATGCACACATTTAGGGGAATCCTGGGAGATGAGCTGTTTAGAGAGGAACCTCTGCAATTTCCCTGCTCTCAAATGAAGATTTAAAACATGAATGACTCTCTGTCTGTGTAGTTGAGTATTTGAATGAAGGTGGTTTGACAGCCATCTCTGTGACAAAGCAGATGGTGGGAGAATATTCTAGGTGTATTCTTTCCCTCCAGTAGATCCTTTCATTCTGGCATACAGTCGATGCAAAGGGAAATTCACAGCACAAAGTGCTCATTAGAAACGTTTCTTGAGAGGGAAACGAGGCTTCATTATTTTTGGAGGGATTTGAAAACTACAGAAAATATTTCTGGTATTAATTATTTGAAAGGACATTTGGGCAAAAGAAATGTTCTTTATGCCTTAACAAATTTTTGTGCTTTTTAGAAAGAGATGAGATACTCCAATGTGTGGAAAGCTGGGTTTCTGCCCAACTTTAAAGTTTCTCTTTAGGTGTCCTTCCCCCAGCACAACCTCACCTGATGCTTTAAAGTAGGAGATGGAGAACAGAGAAGAGTTTATTTAAACGCCTGAGGACACGGCAGTAGTCCTGACAAGAGAGAGAAAAAATGGGTGATCCTGAGCTGCCCTCTGCAACAAGGGAGGATCACGACAGGGATCAAAAGAAATGCTTCAGTTGGCCAAGAGAAGATACGATGCTAGTTTCTGTGCTGATCAGGAGATGTGCTTTGTCAGACCTTTTCAAAGCAGCTGGGGGCATAGTGAAACAAAGATCCAGTTACAGAGGCACAGGAATAGGCTGCTGTTAAACTGCTGTGGCTGCAGTTTATTCTCCAGCTATACACAACATTCCCAATTGAGTGTTTTGATCCCATGTGCCTCTGCACAATTACTCAGCCAAAGCTGGCAATCGTAGCATGTAGAATGCAAGGCATAGTTTTTTTTAAAACTTGAGAAAACCTTCTCCTAGCTGTACATAGCACCTAATGCTAAATACATATCATCATAAAAAAACAGTTCCATGCAAAAAGCCACAAGCTGTAAAACTTTAGCAAGTAATATTATTGAGATACAACATGAATGAAGTATCAAATAATTATTCTCCACAAAGTGAAAATGCAGGAAATTCAAAGCAATGATGAGTTAATATGTGAATCAGAACCTGCTGCTCTAAATTAAAGGGGTTTGAAACAGAATTGCTATATGCCTAAGCCATTTTGAGAGTGGAAAGGTGGAAAAACGCATGGATGTGTGTTCTGGGTCACTTAAATGAATGTGAATGAAAAACACTGTGTCTGAATAAGGTAGAAAGCAAAACTTCTGTTGCAGTGCAGCAGTAAGTCCATAAACATTCAGTGGTCTCAAATGTCTGTAAGTGACTTCCTGTGGTACCACAAGGTTACATTGGGCACAGATTCAGTTCCTACCCCTACTGCTGATGATTTTATTAGATGTATGACATCATTTCTGTTCAGTGCACAAATATCTGACAATTGTAAAGCCAGCATTTAAAAAGTTCTCTGTGGTGTGAATATGTGAAACAACCTTTTGTGTGTTTAAGTTTGGAGTGACGTGTTAGAGATGGAGAGGAGAAAAAAATAATAAGGACTTTCAGTTTCCAACTAGCTATTTGAAGGGATCTTTTGGTAGTGGGTTCATGGTAGGGTTTTTTTTTTCCTTGGTGTTTTGTTTGTCTGTTTGTTTGTTTGGCATCTGGCTGAGCCTGTAGGAAGAACTCTGTGGGAATACAAGAAAAACTGTTCAGAGCAGAAGCTGTGGAGCAAAATAAACAGCATGAGAACCAAAGACACCTCTAGAAGAAGAACGAACTCTCTCGGCTCTGATTGGATAAGTGCCTGTGTGAATGGTTGAAGAGTGTTTTGTGAAGTGCTCTGCTGACATGTAAAGGTGGATGGGAAAGTTGTAGGGGTGGATGGGAAAGCTAGAAACAGAAAACTTGTGAAGGTATATAGGTGATTTGAGAACTTGTACTGAACGATTTGGATCATTCACACCTGAGTCTCTGCATCAGATGCTGCAAGGACTCATCAGTTAATTGACTGTTTAGCATCCTGTTGCATTTGAAGATCTGAAACAAACTTTTCTTCACACTTAATGAACGATGGCATTTTAAATTGGAAAAATGTTTGCCATAATGCTCCAGCTGTTCCCATGATAAATGCCTGGGGACCCCTCTAGTTTAATTTGTTATGCTCTCATTTAAAGTTCATGACAACGTACTTTAAATGGTAACATACAGATCAGGAGAAAAAAATAAATCACCTTTTACACCAGATTCTTCAAATACTGAACAAAGCTGTGCTGCAGCCCTGAGAACACTTTGAAGCAGACATTAAAAGCAGGCTGTTGTTCATGGGAGGTGGCAGACCTCATAGCAGAGACAGAGTACCAACATCTTTTCCAAACTTTGGTGTCTGCAGAAGCCATCTGCATGGGGGACTTTGCACCAAAGAACCTACGCTTGGGATGTTGTGGTTTTTATTATGTAGGAGGAGGCAATGGGGAAAAAAACTGATGTTTTGGATATGATCCCAAAATGTGTTCTGGCTTCTGGAAAAAAAAAATATCAGAATGTCTGCAAAGCTGTTTTTCTCATTAGATTGACTTTGCAAGTGTTCCATCAGAATTTACGTCTAAGAGGAGCTAAAATACCTGTGAAACAGTGGTGGGAGGAATTGATTTGTACCAGCTAATTTTCAGTTCCTTCCTTACATTGGAAAATTTCTGATGTACAAGCACATCAGAAAGGTTCCATTGCCTAGGAGAGGTATGCATGCCTAAAAGGGATTTCATGTTTCTGTATAGCTAGAGAGATGATCAAAATTGTCAAAACTCCTTTTCATTCCAATTTAAAACAGAATTCAGAATCCTTTTATATCTAGAAATTACAGATAAGAATGTCTCTATCATCATGGGATTTACTTGATCACAAAGAATATAAAAAATGCATGGCTTTATCTAAATATTAATATTGTGGTTCAGCTGGTTTTATGCCTGTATGTGCTATTAAGGCAAAGAAAAGTATTATGGTGAGAGTAAGCAGTGACAGCGCTAGTCCCTGGGGAAGAACTCCAAGCCAAATCAATGTAGGATTGCTAAACAAGTTTTAATCAGAGTCCAACTGAGATCTGCTAGATCAGCGATTGCTGTTGTTCCTTAAATGCATAGCCAAGGATGCCAAGCAGCCTTCTGTGTACAGATGGAGAAAGCAGGGGCTAGGCTTCTGCCAGAACAGCTTCAAGCTTCAAAGGCAACTGATGCTGCATGCTTTCTAGTGTAGCAAAGTGACTAATTATTGAAGCACACTGCGTGTTGCACTCGTAATATGAGGGCTGCTTCAAAAGGAATGCTTCCTCTTTCTTTATGTTGACAGAGGCAGGTGTTGGTGGTACAGCAGGAGAGGCTGAACCTTCTCATCAGTATTCCATTACATGCTTTTGTCATGTAAGAGATGGCAGCAGAGGGGCAGTCTGACTAAATGGCATCTGAAATGGAAGTATGTAGGAAGCAAAGGTGTGTCCTTGAATTCCTCCATGCAGGAAAAAATGGCACCCACTGGCATTCATTGAATGTTGCTGAATGTTTGTGGAGACCAAGCAGTGGGTGTGAGTGCAGTCAGTTGGTGCGTGGTACATTTCAGCAGTAGCTGTAGACTGAAGTCCTGCTACCAAAGCACATCCTCCACCAAAGTTGTAGGAACATGTTGATCAAAAGGATAATCTATTTATTTTCTGCTTCTGTCAACAACACAAGAATGCTGTGTATCCATCCAGGGATCATCCAGGAAGATCCAGTATTAGATAAGTTGAAAACTCTAGTTGTGGTGTAATGCTGTAGGCAGTTCAGCACTACACAGTTGTTTGCTCACTCCATCCTCCCTATGGGATTGGGAGAGAATCGGGGGGGGAAGGGAGGTGGGTGAACCCGCGTAAGTAAGAGAATAGAACTGCTGGGCAGAGACGAAAGCTATTTGCTAAGGCAGAAAATGGAAGAGGGAAAAAAAGAACAATAGACACAGTAATTATAGATACATGTAAATATACCAAACAGGTGATGCACAATGCAATTATTCACCACCTGCTAACCAGTGTCCAGCCAGTCCCTGTACGGCCAGTTTAGGTCAGCTGTCCTGGTTCCGTCCAGCACTTCCCAACAACCGAAATATGTCAGTATATTTATCAACATTGTTTTTCCTCCTAAAGCCAAAACACAGCATCACACAAGACACTAGAAAGGAAAAATCAACTACTGAGCTGAAACCAAGATCATTTTCTAACCAAGCTGTTTTATGCAGTCTCTTCACTGCACAACCTCTTTTTTGTGTGTATAATAATAACAATATGCCTTAACACGGAGTTGTTTTCTCTTTAAACACAGATTTGATTTCTGGTGCAGTGGAGTACAGTCTTCAGCATGCCGTTAAATGCAGAACAGCTATCTAATTTCAGTAAACAAGACTCCTGTGTTACAGAGCATCTGCCTGGAGATAGGCATTCCCCTAAAGCATCACTTACCATGGCAGTTTTAGCTTTATTTTATCTGTTGTTATCACTGCACTTTGGAGGCAATGGAGTACCAGCCTCTGAGTCTGCCTGAGGCTGACTAAACCAAGGGCCTCTCCAAGCCTCCAGGTGGAAAAGAGACCTCAGTGATAGTTAAGGGTCCTGTTGCTCATAGGTAGCAGGTGTGCTAAGACCAAGGGAGAGAAGGGGCTGTAGGGGAACTGGTGTTGCCCCTCCCTGGTTTAAGTAAGCATTTCCTTAATACAAACAGTTCCTCCCAGCCATTTGGTACTGACGCTGGATTTGTGGAAGTAGCAACACATAGAAGCATAGAATTATTAAGTTCAAAAAGACCACCAGCATCATCTAGTCCGTCCATCAACCTATCACCACCACTACTAAACCATGCCCCTCGGTGCCATACCTACACGATTTTTGAACACCTCTGGGGATGATGGCTCCACCGCCTCCCTGGGCAGCATGTTCCAGTGTCTCACCATTCTTCCTGAGAATGATTTCCTAATATCCAACCTGAACCTGCCCTGGTGCAACTTGAGGCCATTACCTCTTGTCCTCTCACTGTTACCAGGGAGAAGAGACTAATTCCTACCTCTCTGCATCCTCTGTTCAGGGAGTTGTAGAGAGCGTTAAACAATTGCAGCTCCCTCAGCTGCTCCCCGTAAGACTTGTGCTCCAGGCCCTTCACAGCTTCATTGCCACTCTCTGGAGGTGGACCAGGGCTTCAGTTTCTTTCTTGTAGTGAGGGACCCAAAACAGAACACTGGACACAAGGTGTGGCCCCAGAAAGAAATGAAACCTAGCAATAATAATCCTAAAAACAAACTGAGTAGCAACATTTTGTCCCACAGTCACATCGATGTAGGAGCCTGTTTTTAGAAAATAATAAATTGTTTTGGCTACTCATGCATAATGGAACCTTATTTTCCATCCATTTTCCTTGACGGAATGTTCTGTTGCCTTTACTACAGTCAGAAGTCAGAAGCCTACAGCAAGAGATTCTCATCTACCACAGTACAATTGATTCATTCAAAAATAATGCTCTATATTAGAATGCTTCAGTGTGAAGAGATTGAGGCAGGTCATGTTATTGAGTTGCTTTTTTTTGTTGTTTAATAGAGAAGTAATAACTGGAGGTCAATGTATTTGGGCAATGGATGAGCTGACTCCTTCCTGAAAGAAACTACTTAGAAATAAAAGCCTGAGGCTTATGCAGCCTATTATTTCTGCAGAAAAATAGGGGCCCCCAGCAGCTGCCTTAAATGCTCTCTTTCACAGTGATTTTTCAGTGCTGTGACACTGCTCAACTGTTTAGGGCTCATAAGCTGCTGAATATATATTTCATTGCAGTCTGTATCAAGAGGGAGATGGTGTTATTGCAATGCATTGAGTATATCCAACTTCAGACAAAAAATGTTCTGAACTTGGTTGCTTTGTCTTGTAATGTATTTTTACAACCACTTCTGGATAGATACTGGAAAGTGTCATTAGTGGAAAATGGAAGGGACTGTTCAGCACTAAGCCAATTCTCACATTTCAAACTCTCTGTTCCAAGAGCAGGGGGGAAGGCTTGCAATACGCTGTTGAATGGGAAAATAAAAACACCTCCTCTTGCCACGATTCTATCAATAATTAATAAAATGTAAATAAATTCAGACAAGTGCAGCTTGGCATTAAACTAAAGAAAACTGCAGCACACAGCAGATACAAACCAAAACAAATGCGAAACTGCAGAACTCACTACTGATATCTAAAATGCTGATGGCCAGAGATAGCATTTAGGCATGCAGAGATTCTTCTTCAGTCTTATGAGATACTTGTATAGTATCTCTTAAGATTGTAGTATCCCCCAAATGCTCTCTGAGAAACTGAAATATTAATGAAGACAAGCGTGCTACTTGTGGTGTATGGTGTATATTCTGCACATCCCCCTGCATGTTCACAGGAGGCTGTAATCAGAAGACGTGACTTTGATTGTCAAAATGTCATAACAGAGCTTAAAACCTATCCGCTGTGAGTGGAGGGACACCTGGATTGAAAATGAAAGCTTTGTTTAGATTGTAAGCTTAGCAGCTCAGTTACATAATGACTTCAATGTTGAAACTTTGTTTCAGCTTTTTCTAAGTTCACTCAGGCAGCAGGCGCTGATCAGCAAGGGAAAAAACCTCACTGCAGAAGGTCAGTTCCTTGCATTTCTCAGCTTCACAAAGACAGAGATTCTTACCTTCAGTTTCAAGCTCCGGAATATGTGGCACTCTGTCAAGTGACTAAAATGAATGTGAAAATTTGGCTCTTTGTTATTACAGCATCCCAAAACATCATGAATTTCAAGAGCCTCGCAGAACCAAGTAAAAGCCACTGTTACTTCCTTGCTGAACACTTAGGTCCAACAATCCTTGTGCCTGGGCTGAATCTCACTTCCAAGGCAGAATAAGGAGAGTAGAGCTAAGAGTTTGTGCTGATGTGTGTTAGACTTGAAAAAGTTCATGTTTGTGCTCACCAGCTTCTCAGCAAAAGTGATCATGAAGATATTTTTGGCCATTGCTTCTTTGTCACTAACATCTTTGAAAATAAATCTGTAGGTCTGCCTTTTGATATTGTAAAAGTGAATTGCTCTCACTGTTCTTATATTTGCTAATCTTTCTGTAACTGTAGATGTCCACACCATAACTCTAAAGGTTCAAGGTAAAAGCCTGATTGCAGTGGTGTTATGAAGTGAGGGTATTGTTTGCATCCCTGTACTATGAGAGGGTTATAAAAAATATAACTTACAAGGCAGAGAAAACTGTGTCAACTGCAGTGTCCAATACTTGAAAGTTGAGAAGCTTTGGGCTTCCTGAGGATCTTCAGTTCTATTTCCTCCTGCATGCTCACTGTCAGAGTCCTTGTGTGACTGCACCCTGCTTCCTCCCTAAGGAGAGCGAGGCACAGCTGCCTCAAGTCCATGGGCTGGGTACAGAGGAGGCCAATCCCTGCATTCACAGCAATTTCTGTATGAAAGTGTGTGATAAAGCAGAGGATCCCTTCAATAGTGTAACCTTATCTCAGCTGCCATATGGCTTTGAAATTCATTGACTATTGCATCAGTAAGTAAGAAAATGTTGGAGAGTTCAGAAATTCCATTGCATAAAGACAGGGAAAGGTAGGAGTAGAGAGAGTGGACTTGAGCTGGTGAAACCTCTGAGGGGCTGCTTCTCATGCAACCTGACAATTCTTCACTGGCAATGACACGTTCAATTTTGTGAAGGCTGAGGAAAAAGGACACGTAGCTACCACAGCTGGAGGACAGGAGCTCTACATATGTTCGTGCTTCTGCACTTTTGAAAAGACTGGAATTTGTTCAATATGGGAAGCAATCACAAACTAAATCAAGGATAAATAGGTGCATAAGAGCCTAGTGACTAAGCTTCTCTCAAACTGATACCTGAAGAAAAGGACCATGATGTGATTAAACTACCTGAGGCATGATTTACAGTAAAAAGGCAGCCTTTGGCAAGTCATCAAAGATGTTCCTCTGCTTTCTTTGCATTTCTAAGTGTGTAGCTGTAATGACGAGGAATGGAGATTCTGAAGGCTTATTTTCCCTCTATCTATTCCCCATTGAGTTCTGAAAGCTAGCAGTAAAGTACTCAGTTAGCATCTCGCTCTTTCTCAGTTCCACTAATGAACAGACTGTCTACTTAACAAGTAATGGCCACTTAAGAATCAAGTGATTGTGCTTCATGGCAAAGTACAGTATTTTAATTCTCCCAGCAAGAAGTTTCTTGGCATGTCTATTCTGCTCATCTAAATAAATTTTCCGGCCTTCTTTGACAGTAGAGAGAAAAGTGGTGAAAGGTAACAAGCTCTTAAGTAGTGCTTAAATGTCATACCTCTGTAATAGGAAAGTAGCAGCCCAAGGGATCTGAATACAGAACTGCCAATTTACTACAAAAATAGCTTCTGCAGTTTATCTTCATTGTTAAGACTCATCTCAGCTTTAGACTACAATATTTCTTAACCACAAATTAACACAGTGTGCTAAAATTTAGATGAATCTGAGTGCTGATATATTTGAAAAGATACCTTTCAAACAGCTGCAGGAACCTATTTTTTTTTTTTTTTTTTTTAGTAGAATTAAACGGAAGTTATCATGTTTCATACAGATTTGCTTTTTAACTGTTGATGGCAGGTTTTCATAAAGGTCTTTAAAAATTACTTCACTGACAAAAGATGAATACAATGATCCCAACAAATCAGTAAATGTTACATTTAACGTCCTGTAACTATGAACCCCCATGTCTTCAGCTCATAAAGAGTTTATATTAATAGGTGAAGCTAATCCATACTGAGAAGACAATGCAAAGACAATTGCAGTAGTGACTTAGTATCCCCTAACATCGATTAGAGACTGCTAGTGTTAATTCCAATGAAAATGTATTTTGAGTGCTGAAGGGTAGGATAACAAGAAAAGCACCATCAAATCTCCCAGTTGAATATTAAATACCCCTTTAGATAAAGTGATGGCAGTAACTTGGAAAGCAAGAGTTGGTGAAAGGAGATGAGCAATGGCATACAGAGAGAACTAGATAAAACATAAATCTTCAATATAGTTTACCATTAAGTGTCATTTCCCAAGGACAGAGGCACTCAGTCATGGGATAACACGGGAGACAATAACTTTCAAAGTCCTCTTGTAGGCTGTTCTCGTGTTAATACCCACTGCATAAATGCTTCCTCTGAGTTCTTCCACAGGATGTATTCTTCTTAGCTGAATCCTGGTCTTCTGTATCACAAACTCACAGACCTTAACACATCAGAAGTTTATAGGACTCCTTGTCATTATCAATTTCTAGCTGTCTGCCTTGTCCAAAGGCACAGACTGATTAGAAGAAATATTCTGTAGGAAACATGGGTTTATAGCTGAAACCGACTTGAGCCAAAATCACTTAAAGTCTCGAAACCATAACACTTAAGAACTTTAAATCAAACAGTCAAAGCCAGTAAGTGTAACACTTGGGCTCTTATATAACTTTCGTAATCTCTATATATTTACACTGGCTTGCCTATCTATCCACACTGAGTGTAAACCTCGCTGTTTAGTGAAGTCTGAAAACTGTCAATCCAATTCTTTAATCTCAGCCTACTATCTGTTTTCCTTTTGTAGAGCTAATATGTGTACATGCAAATTAATATAGGTTGTAACTATCTAACACAGCAGGGAATACTAAATAGGTTGTTTTTTTTTTTTTTTTTTTTTTTTTTTTAATGTGAGCTTTTCCATTTTAAAAACCCTCACATTACTTAAGGAATGCTTTTTATTAACTCCCCAGGAAAGAAAATTATCACTATTATTTTTCCTGTGTGTTCCTATTTGAGGAACTGAATGACTTGTAACATAGGAGAGAGGAAAATACCTTGGACTCAAACAACAAACACTGCCCTAAATTCTCAGCAATGAGAATGTTCTTCAAACATCTACAAAGTATTGGCTAGTAATCTAGTTATCTACTGAATTTCAAGCTTAAACAATTAAATTTTAGCAGATACCTGAAATACCAGCATCCCATCCTTCTCAGAATGGATAAGGAATATCCCTGAGGATTTTTCAAGCCTGTGAAGCAGGTTTTTACACAACAGGCAAACATAAAGTTTTTCTCATGATGAATAAGAATTAACCTGGACAGTCACAGAGCAGTTGTGGAAATGCAGACTACGAAGGTCTAAAACCAGAAAGAAGGCATTGTGGGTGGAAAAAATGACTTGCAGTAGTATGGACTTAACTTTAATATCTGAATGATAAAAGGTAAAATAAAAATAAAAATCAGCATTGATTCTCCAATTTAATGGTATTTACCTCAAAATAAGTGCTCTAGGGATCAGTTTAAACAAAGAACTGGACACCTGCTGCTGTTTGATTTTAGTACCAGTCTGTAAAACAAATCTTGGTCGTTGTAGAAAGGTGTACTGTAAAGACATGTTAGTAGCAATGAAGCTCTAGAAGCAAGAGCTGCCTTTACTGACCTTTGATACCATCAGGTTTGTTACTGTAATTTTTCATTGTGCCTCAGAATGATTGGTTCTTTTTCTTTTCTTGCTGACAGGCAAATTTAGTCTGGCTGTTGGTGACAATCTGTGGTGATATTTGTGAATGAAATCTGTTACTCTTACTGAAACCAGTATTTGCTGGAGTTTAGTTCTATCAGACAAATCCTCTTGCCTATGCTGTTATTTGGTGGCTTTGGCCTTGGAATAGGCTCTCCAAGGCAGTGGTCACAGCCTCAAGCTGCTGGCATTGAAGGAGTGTTTGGAGAATGTCCTGAAGCATAGGGTTTGCATTTTGAGTGGTCCTATGTGAAGACAGGAGCTGGACTCAGTGATCTTTATGGATTCCTTACAACTCAGAAGACTCTATGCTTCTATAAACCCATTTGTATAGCAGCATATAGGATATATAGCATATAGGTCAGTTCACAACAGTTAATGATTTCATGGTCAGCTCCTGCAAGGCATCAATTGTCCTTTGGGTATATTGAATACTCAGTTCTTTATCACTTATGTCAAAAATCAGGAGGAGAGATTAAAGCAAACACAACAGCCAAATTGATAAGTATGTGTGAAGTGTCACCCAGAAAACACCGATTAAATCTATGAAAATTTGAATTCACTGTTAGGCTTCTGTCCTTTTTGTGATCTTCCCACACCAAGCAAATCACTGGAGAGGTGACAGCCATCACACAGCTCACTCACACTGTGACTGCTGAACTAAATCTGCCTCAGAGCAGGCTGCCCAAATCTTTGCTGTGTTTTGTGGCAAGGAATTGGTCAGCAAAATTCGCAGCCTGAAATTCCTAAGCTGGCTAGCTGAAAATCAGTGCATGCCACCATGTGCAATCATAGACAACAAATAGAAATGCAGGCTTCTCTTGAAAAATAAGAATGTTGGGTTTTTGTTGTCTCTTTTTGTTAGGTTTTTGGTCATATTTAGTTTTGTTTGCTTGTTTGTTTGAGGCTCTCTTAAAATACTGATTTTTCAAGCATTATGATTAGGAAGTCAAGCACTCTCTGCCACAGCAAATAAATGGAAAACTGATGGATAGTATTCAACCAATGTTCCAGTAACTGTTTGGAAAACCTTCCCCCCCTACCCTCTCAAGGCTTCTAAAAAAAATTAGCAGAAGAGACACTTGAAGAATTGGAGCTATTCTGCACTAAACTTACTTTCACTTGCTGATACACTTGTTTTGCTTTTAAAACAGTAGACATAATAAGGATCCTTGTACTACCACGATGACTTTACCTGAGAAACATCCTTAGAACTTCTATCTCATGTTACAAATCAGCCTCCAAGTTTCTATTGTGCCTCTCCACAGGTCAAAACCCAGTCAGATTTCCTCTTTCTCCTCTTATCCTACCCACCTTTGCTTATTATATCCAATGGTTCTGGAAACTGCCATATCTTCTTTCAGACCTGAAATGTATTCTGGAGTGCTGTTGCTGGAGTAAAGGTTGGGAGTGAGGAAAGAAGGAAGCAAAAAGTGGGGTATGTTATATATGTGTGTGTATATATGCATATATGTACATATATATTTATGGTATGTATGTATTTCCATACTGGAATTCATCATAACATCACAAAGATGGTTTTGCTTTCATTTATTAAGCAGTTTTATATCATTACCACAAATTTAACTACATTAAACAAATATATGTATTTATTTGCATAAGCATATAATTTTAAGTGACCAAATAAATGGATAGGCAGGCAGAAGGTTTAATCAAATCTGAAGAAATGAAGCGTGTGCATGATGCATTTTTGTTCAGTTTTAGGTAGTTATTCTTTGATATGGTTATTATAATTCTAAATTGTACTGGGAAAATCAATTACTTCTACCTAAGGTCATGAAAATCTATTAGTAGCAAGATAGAGAAAGAGAAAAAAAACTTGCTTTTCTGCTTAGATGTTAAATATACTTGAAATTATTTACCTTTGTAATCCTAATGTAGAACTCAGATTATCCAAGAAGGCAAAAAAAGATAAACTGAAGTGAGAGGATAAGAGATCAATTATTTAATAATAATAATAATTTTTTAAAAAATCACCTTCATTCTTTACTATTGGTTTTTATGTCTGTATGGAGAAAAACTGTAGTTTGTACTGCTGCTATTAATGTCATATGCTTACTATTCTTCACAGAAAAACATACTATGATATGATAACTCATGCAGTTATTCTACTTTTTTTCTTTCTTTTTTGTGATGCTGAAGTATAAAAAATTGGAGATTTCTTGCTGATAGCAGCATGGGTCTCATTTACTGGAACTTTGGGAAAACAATGTTCCATGTCCTTTATTTTTCTGTAAATGTCAGTTAAATATCCCTAGATATTTACTGGATTACAGTCAAAAGATTTTTTTAAAGGTACAGCTGCTTCCATTGACCTACCTGCGGTCTTCTGTAATCTCCCTCTCTAATATTCTACTTCCCTACAACAGCAACTTAAAAGATGATAAAAAGATACTGTATCAATTTTAAAAATATTATGAATATTTCTTTCTAATGGTTGTGAACAGTATTTATCTGAGTAACAATGTTTATTTAAAACTGCAAACTGGATAAAGCATAACTTTTCCTATTTTATGCAATTCTTTTACCATCTAAAGCTAAACTGACCCTTTGGGATGGTGCAAGCCTTGCTTATATTTCAGTCTGATTTCTTTCCTTATTTTCACCCATCAAAATGTACTTTTAAAAGCACTCAGCATTATGCTGAAGGATTGCACATGCATTTAAACAGTTTACAAAGCATACTCTCTAGCGAATATAACGGTACAGGATGACACTGGGATACATCTATTAACATTTTACTATAGACAAAGGTTCTCGAAGGACTCCACATTTCTCAGCCATAGGAGCAGGGCTTTTACCTCCCCTAAAGTCCTTTAGCTATTTGCAGAGACTTAAGGGCACGAGCAGCAGCATGAATGGCAATAACTTAATTCACAGCTGATCTCAGTCATTGCTAATGGGAAGTTGGATAAGATAAAGTATTAGTGTATGGGAACTGCTGAGTCACGGCCTGAACCTCTGATTGATCACCTGAGGTGAGCCTTGAGTCAGCCAGAGGAGCACAGGTGAAGGCAATTCACCTGTGCTGCCGGAAGGGGTGGAGCCAGGCTCCATCCCTCCTGGACCTATTTAAGAGCTGGCTACCAGAGGGGAAGGATCTCTTCTGGAGATCCTCCTCTTTTGGTATTTTCTAGTGAGCTCAACCCAAGGGTAAGCTCTTCTACTTATTCTCGTTTGTGATCCTTGTTTGCTTTTGCCTTACTCTTTTGATTATATTGCAATTATAACATCTTGGTTATACAATTAGCATATTTTCATCTCCTCTCTTTGGGGAGGCAAAATAGGAAGGACAGCTTCTAGCATTTGCTCATTTGGCTTGCTGACTGAGTCACTCTCAAATTGTCTGCAAATTGAAGTGGTAACTTAAGTGCACGCCTGATCTGTTTGCAAATGGGACCCTTAGCTAGGACCTCATTTGCAGGTTAGTGGCACACTGATGTTAATGGAAACTGCTCATACACTGCAAAGCCAAACTTTTCAGCGTAAGACAAACTAGCAGTTGTTCACATTTGGAAAGCTGTCTTTGCAACCACAGGAGACAAGTAGTTTCCTCTCTCACTGCGACAGTAATTATATATCTTTAGGTGCTTACAACTTAAGAATAATGGGAATACAACTGTGCAGTCAAGTCCAACTCATCTTTATTTAATTTTTAAAACAAGCTGATCTGATTTCCAGCGGGGCTGCAGGCTCATCGTGTGCCCATTTAGAACATGAAAAAGGGGATTGCAGTGAAAAAAAATCTGTCACTTGCACATCTTATTCTTCACTTACTGCTTACTTTGGAATTCATCTACGGTAAGGCAAGAGGGAAGAAGCTTTTTGGGTTAAAAAAAAAAAAAGTGCTAAATGGCCCTCTGGAGTTTATCACAGAGCTCCTGTAAAGTGCTATGTTCCTTATGAGCAAGGTTTTTGTGAATGTTAGCTATTTTCCTCATATTTTCCTTATATTCTATATGCCTAAACTCATCAATGTTCAGCAGTGCAACATGAAATTCTCCAGAATTAGGAAGTTTTTGACCGAACCCAAGATATTTTGCATAGTACCAGTGTTTATACTAGTAATGGGAATACAGTTCCTTAGCTGGAATCCACCTGCAATTGATTGCAGGCTCCACCTAGGGGTTGCTTAAGTGTGAAAACTGTTTACAAATTATTATTTGTTTTTAACTGAGAGCTATAAAATGTCTCCAATCTTTCTATTCAGTCATTTCTGGATACTTTTCATCAACACTGACAGATGCTAATCAAATATTTTTTATAATAAAATTATATAGCTCCTTTATTATCACAGTTATTCAATAGAAATTTTGGATGTATTTCCAATATAAAGGAATAATCCTCATGTAAGGAACAAGATGTAGACAGAAGCTTTCCACAGATGCTGATGCTTTTAACACATTTGATTGTGCATGGCATTGAAGATGCTAAAAGCTTATTGATTAACAAAACAATTTCAAGATATCATCCACCTACTGTACCTTTGAAAATTGTGGTACAGCTGCCCCTGCCTTGTAATTTTTTTTTTAAAATTTCTGTGGTGCATTGGCTCTAAAGAATGGTTTATTATAATTTTCCATACCCTACTTACCTTTAAGTTCATGTTCTTTAGAAATCTATGGTTTTCTCAATACTAGTCTCTTTTGCACGATGACTTTTTATAAGGAAACTACACGAAAGAGAACTAGAAAATAAACTAGAAAGGAAACACGACTGCCAAATATTATTTCTGTTGTGTACTACTAATAATGCATGAAAGTACTTCATTTTTTTCCCCTTTGAAATCAGGTGTGAATTCTGCTAAATGAAAACTGTAGTGTGAAAAAAATATACTAGTGAAAAAAAACCTTTCCCTCCCATTAAATCTTCAAGGATATGTTAATGTATCATGCTAGGTTAGCCTCTATTCAATTTTTTTTTTTCAGAGGGAAACCTTTCCACTAAGAAACCTTGCTTTTTTTTTTTTAATATATTTTTTTAAAGTTTCTGTTTGGCTATTATTTTCATGAAAATGTAAATGTAAACATATTGTATGCTGTATGTTGTATTTTACAACTTATACTATGTACTTGGGCAAACTGACATTTTTTGGCTATTTATGGCAAAAAAAAAAAAGTAAATATATGTAAAAGAGAGAGCTTGTGTGCTACCCACAATTGTTTGTACCACTGTGTAAAAGAAAGCTGCAGCTGTTGGAATTAGGGAGTGACATAGCTAACAAATAAACAGGTCACACTGGAAAAAATCTGTCCTGTGTGTCCACAAATCCAGGACAGGAGAAATGAATCAATTTTGTGACAAGTGGGACCTGAATTAAGTGTAAGGGAACGCTTCTAACGATATCATGTGGAATCAATGGAAACAGTCAGAGGGATTTGAGCATTTCCCACGTGGAAACTCCAAGGTGCAACAGGGCCTCATAGATTAGGAAGGATCCTGATACAGGAGTAGTGAAGTAGCAGGGACCAAACAATGGCTTAGGATGTATTTGCCCCTGTGGTTCCAGATTAGTGTCGAGTAGTAGGGAAGATCTCTGCAGTTCTGGGGCTCCTTCATTTTGCCAACAACCACCATGGCTAAGGCATCTGTGTGCTCTTTGAGAACGTCAGCTAGAATACCAGCATGACCAAGCCAGAGAGGAAGTTATGCCATGTGTAAAGGAAGTCATATTCAAAAAGTTTCTATAAATAGCCTAAGCTTCTTTCACAGTGTTGCAGAAATGCTAAGTTACAGCCTGTGCCAGTGATTGAGCACCTGGTGGGAAGGCAGGGGAACTCAGGTGCAAGTAATGTAGCTGAGGGACTGGAGACAGAGCCAGGGTGTGCTCTTTCCCAGTTCTCATTGAAGGGTAGGTAGTGAAGGTGAGGGCTTTTCATCTTGAGATCTCTGCTTATATGAGAACTTTACAGGTATTCTGAAGGTAAGCAGCTTCTTTCTCTTATCACTGTGACCACTGCTATCTCTTCTGACTGAATCCTCACTCTCTGTGGCCTGGGATCTTGTTCTGCTGTCCTGTTGTGCTTTCTATTCTGTTACACACAATTTCCAGAGCAAAGCACCTGAAGAATTACGTTTCAAGTGAAAACTGCATTCAGAGCATGAAATCAGCTCTATGAGAACCTAAGACATAAGCTCACTTTGAAAATTTGACTTTTCTATTTGCTAAAAACATCAGGGGAAAATTGCTTATCTGTCTTGAGCTCTGTAGTCTCTAAATGTGTAATAGCTTTTTAAATGTTAAAATTACACTCCGCGCTGTGCAGGTTTTTTAAATTTACTTCTTGTTCTTATATATTAACCACAATATTGGGTTCACTTTCCTATTCAGCCTGTAAAGCAGAGCAGCATATTGACTAAAATCTATTGTCACAGCCAGGTTGAGTGGAGGGCTGAATAGAATTATTGATTGAGACTTCGTTGGTAAGAGCTAAGGTTCAGTGCAGAATATCAGCAAATGGAAGCCTTAACTTCTGAGATTAACTTCAGCATTGCAGTAGCTGTCAGTATGTTACCATAGAAGCGTGTTTGAGATGGAAAAACTCAGCTGCAGAGAGGGAATTAACTCTCACAACATGGCTGGAGATAACTTTTACAATGGTAATCCTTTGGTAAACTTTTATAGCGTTCCTCTTTTATAAAATTCACACAGAGACTGTAAATCTTGACCTGTATTTCATGATTTGCCTCATTTGCAGATTAGAGAGGCAATAATTCACCAGCCGTCTATAGAATTGAGTTCATGCTATACGATAGATCTCATGAAGAGGCTCAGATTTAGGCCAGATTAGTAGAAACTTCAAATGCTAAATAACATTATAAGGAAAAAAGGAACAGCCATGGAATGCCAGTATAACTGGCAATACATTTAGTGCAGGAAGGGTAGGAATGGACACATGCATGGAAGAGAAGCACAAGGTGTTTTTGTCATTTTTATTTCTGTCTACTTTTTCATCATAAAGCAGTTGGCTTTGATCCCAGAGGTGTGTATTTCAGGAGCCCTAATACTCAAGTTTAAACCAAAAATGGATAGAGTTTCATATATTCATATAAAGGAGGATGTATAGCTGAAATCTTTTATTCAAAAGCACAGTAAGAGCTAGGCTTATAAGTGTCTTGATGTAGATCCACTACTAGTTTAAGGGAATTTTGTAACTGTCTCTTAAATGTGAAGACATACCTAAAATGCTACTTCATAAAGATGTTGCTGGAAAAGGCATTTTTGAGGGGTACTGGTATACTCCATTACTCGTGTCACCCGCATTCAGTTCTCTTTGGAAGTGCTGAGCATCCATCTTTCAGTGTTGCTGTAAGATGGCACACTAGACACCTGGTAATCTCTAAATCTATAATTCCATTCTCTGAGTGCTTAGTCAAGGGACTTGAAAACAACCTGCACTTAAGGGAAACAATTTCCTCTTGTACACTGCTCTCCAACATGTTCTGTTGGAAGAGTGCAAAGGTATTCTGTGACTTACTACATATGTTAACCTACAGATTACAAAATGCAGAATATGTTGAATATGTTTGAACACCACTTACTCTTCCAGTGTTAGTTTAGCTTTTTGTATTCTCCTCTTTTATCCCTGTTTTCATGTGTGGTGAATGAATTCCCACTGGCTGTATGTCAGAGCTGAAATCCAGTTAAAAACTAGCAAGTTTAATGGAAAGGACTGAAATGAAGTGCTTGTTTTCCATGAAATAATAAAGAGTGCACATTCTATCAGTCTGTGCTAATGGAGATAGAAAAATACAGTTGTCAGTAAACCCAGCAATGTGTGTATTTGAAGATTTTTCTCTTGTTTATAAATTATGCTATAATGTGTTTTCTTGCCTGATCTAAAAAACAAAGCTTATATCACTACAAAGAAGTCTTTAATCACAATATCTTCATTAACAGCAACTGAGCTAGGCAATCCATTGGCAAAGATAAATGAGTCACAAGCATAAGCAACTGGAAAAAGGAAATAAGAAAATAATAAACACAAATTTCTCTCTCTTTCTGCAACACACATGAAAGAAAATAACTGTCAATAGTTGAGGTGATTTGTAACTCCATGAATTTCTTTGTACCCAGATTGTCCCTGTTCTGCTGTTTCATTCCACTGACACTGAGTCTCACTAAAGCTGTGTCAAGGGTTCCCGTGGAGAACAGCATTATCTGTTTCTTGGAACTGAGGATGAACTATCTGGCTCACCGGTGCTGAGACTGACATATCTTAATTAAATCCCAGGTCATATCTAGAAATACTGGAGGTCATCTAGAGCAACCTCCTGCTTGAAGCCAGCATTACTGTTGATCCTGAGTAGGCTGTGGTTATGTTTAGTCAGGTCTTCACAACTTCCAACAAAGGCATATCTTTTTGCACAACTTTGCTTTCTTACTTTACTACCGAAAAGGTTTTTCTGACTCTAAACCTTACAAGCAACAATTCATGGCTGCTGCATCTGGTTATTTAGATCTATCAAGAAGAGTTTGGATTCTTCATGTTTGCTGTGATCCTTAAGAAGCTGTATATGCTCCTTAGCCTCCCCTCAGCAGACGACCTCCCTCTGGCTTCCTCTCAGCCCACAGGCCTATGGACTCTGATCAGTGCTGCAACTCCCTGCAGAACCTTCTCTTGATTCTCCACATAATTTTCCAACTGAGGTATTCAGGACTGGAGGCAGTATTTAAGGACAGCCTCACCAGTGAAAGTAGAGAGAGATGATAGTCCTCCTAAGTCTTCTGATTATCGTCTTCCTAATGTAGTCAAGTGTTTAATTTGCCTAGTTTGAAAAGAGAGCCTAATTTGTCAAATGCTAGATTTAGTAGATGCTGAAGAGACTAGCTGTGGATAACAAGAAAAGAGCTGCAAAAATGTTGGGTGAATGATAGGTGAGATGTCAGTTTGGAGACAGCAGATTGGGTTTGGCAGGAGTTTCAGCTTGATGGAGGAAGAGTGATTTCTATGGTTGAATGGTTAAAGGAACAGGGGAAGTATGAAGCGGAACTGAGGAAACTAAGGAATTCACTATGATTTGTTGTTAGTTCTTCAGTAAGAATTTTCCTAGGTTTACTATTTAACTTCAGACACTTCTGTTCATAATGTGAACATGCAAACCAAAAAGGTTAGTAAATGCATTCTCACACTGAAAAAAATATTGTGAGAGTTTTAGCTTTTATTACCTGAAAGCCAACCATTAGAATGAACGTGTTTAGTATTATGTCATTTTATTAAGTCCACAAACTGTGTGATTGTAAGTAGCTGTCTTTTTTGTGGCATTCTGTTTCTGCATTCTCCTGGGTAGTGTTTCTGGAAATAGTAGTAAAATCAAATCTTGACGGAGTAATATAGATCTGTAGGAAGAGTGGTATGTCAGTGGTAGAGAACTGCATAGCATTTGGTGCCATGGTTGTGGTTCTGCAGTATAGGGGTTCCTAGGGTGTTGGTACAAGAAACAAATGGAGAGACAGAGAGGTTTGACACCTGTGAAGGAATGTTTGTGATGTAAGGCCACACATCTGAGTCAGAAATCTCCATGCGTTGTGGGCTTTTTGTTTTTGTGTTTTAATTGATACTAAGATATTCAATCATCACTGGCAATGATGGATGAGGAAAGACATTTTTGACAAGTAAACTTTCTTGCTTGCAGAGGACTGCAAGGAAAGAGTGAGGCATGTTGCATTATCTGAAAATAACAGAATATATAAAAAGATCTCCTCCTCTCTTTATTCTTTCTTACATTTGTTACCTACTCAGAGATAAAATGACCACCATAAAGACTAATAATAATCAGAAAAATAGCAGGGGAAGGAATGTGAAAATGTGACATTTGGCTGTGTGATAATTCATTTCATAGTTTATCTTCAGCATTATGCCTAATTTTACACCAGGCAGAAATTCGCTCAGGTCTGTGACATTTCAGAAGCCAAGTCTAACTTGTGGATATGCAGTGTTTAAACACTGATGTTGCATAGGCAAGTTGTATTTTTTCCACTTTTTTTCAATAAAGAAATTCCTAATTTTTAACTTGAAAGTTGATAAGATTTGAAAGCTGAGCAGAGGGCCCCTTCAAACCAGGAAGAATAGAAATATGGCACAGTACTACATTCTGTTTTAATAAATAAATGCTTGGCCTTTATCTTTGGTGTCAGATCATGCTGATAGAGATTGAAAACAAAACCCAAGCTCTCATTAAATGCTAGCACATAAGTATAATGGCTCCTTCCTACTGTTTCTGCAGGAGATGTGTGTGCTGGCAGTACATACATGTTCTTTGTTTTTCCACATTGTACTGAACTGTCAAGAGTTCTTGTAAGAAAGGAGCATAGAAAATTTTCTCTAGGATATTCTACCCTCTTGGCACAGATCTTTAGCAAATCTGTATTTACAGAGCTAACTATCCCAAGGAAAACTTGAATAAGCAGTTCTTGATATGACAAGTCTGGCTCCCACTGAGCGCTAGGGTCAGAGCGCTAAGTGTTCCCAATTCTGCTTCTGTTGTTGTTGTTGCTGTTGTCATAGTCTCACCCACTTGAAGCCTTCTGAATGTTAAGGAGGTGCATGTGCGTGGTCACTCAGTGTGTTGAGCTGTTTGAGGTGGTTGCAGAGCATTCTTAATCTTCATTTACATGTAGCCAAGAGCTACAGTTAATAGTGTACGTGGCACTGAGCGTATTCATTCATGTTTAGAAAATGTAAGGAAACAAAGTTTTTCTATCAAATCTCATACTTTGGAGATAGAGAGTTAGAAATCTTATATTAAGAAGAACTGGAGACACTCAGAGATGCAAAATTTTGTTTCCTGTAACTGAGATATATTTTCTTTTCCTATTGCCAAAACCTTCATTATAAACAAGACAACTTTATGCAAAATATTGTCTAAGCAAACAAAAGCCAGAAGGAGCCTCTTGTATAGATGCTAAGACAAGAAAACAAAGAAACACTTAGAAGGTTACACAAAAAAATTGAGCTAAGAGTGGACAAGAAACAGTTTCATCATCTTTTATCACCTTTACGAAAAGGCTCCAGTGGGGAATTATGAGGCAAGATTGAGAGAGTGCAAAGAGGTGATATCAGAAATTTAGAGAACTCCTGCTTCTCCTTCAGGACACTGGGGAGGAGAAAGAGATAGAAGTGTGAAAGAGAGAGAAGAGTGAAAATCGAAGCAGTGTGCCCTGGTGGCCAAGAAGGCCAGTAGGATCCTGGCATGCGTTAAAAGGAGTGTGGCCAGCAGGTCAAGGATGGTGATCCTCCTCTTCTACTCTGCCCTGGTCAGGTGTCACCTAGAGTACTGTTTCCAGTTCTGAGCTTCCCGGTAGAAAAAAGAGAGGGATCTCCTGGAAAGAATTCAGCAGAGGGCTACCATGATGATTGTATAATCAATGAATATACAGTTGTTATAATTAAGAAATATCCAGGAAAGTTAGGCTAAGTAAGGTTATTGCAACAGGAGGATAATAAATGGAAAGTGCTTATCAATGTAGGCTCATAATATATAATATTCTCCAGGAGGAGTGATGTCCAGGAAGAGATCCTTAATGGCAGTCAGCCCTTAAATGGGATCTAGGAGAGGTAGAACCAGGCTCTATCCCTTCTGGTAGTGCAGGTGAATTACTTTCACCTATGCTCCTGTGGCTGACTCGTTGCTTGCCTCGGTGTCAATCTGAGGTTCAGGCCGTGATTCAGCAGTTCCCATACAATGATAAAAGGCCTGGAGCATCTCCCCTGTAAGGAAAGGTTGAGTGAACTGAGCCTTTCTTAGCCTTGAGAAAAGAAGACTTGGAGGGGATCTAATCAACTCTATAAACATCTGGAGTGTGGGACTCAAAGAGACATGGATGACCTCTCTTCAGCAGTCTGTGGGGACAGGCAGAGGAGAAACAGCCGTAAACTGGAGCTTAGCTAATTACACATCAGTATGCAAAGGAACTTCACAGTGAGGGTGATGGAATACTGGACCGGGCTGTCTAGGGGGATTGTGGATTCTCCTCTGGAAATATTAAAGACCCACCTGGATGCATAGCTGTGCAGCCTGCTGTAGGGAGTCTGCTTTGCAGTTGGGCTGGACTCGATCCCTAGAGGTCCCTTCCAGCCCCTACAATTCTGTGATTCTGTGAAAATGAAGCAGCCTTGTTGACAACTTCCTGGTGCAACTGAAGACTGGGTGATTTTAAATTTTTACTCTATCCAGCAAGAGAAGATAGCATTGAATCCCCTGAAAGTAGCTGCTGTCTTTGAGTGTAATTTATCTGAGCCAGATCTTATGAAGTCTGTTAGTTCTTTTTCAATAGAAGAACACACAAGTGGATAGTAATTTATCATTACTAACAAAGAATATATGGCAGAATAGGAATAGCAAGTGGGTTTTGTCTAAATGGTACAGGCTGAAGGTATATGCAATGAGCTAAAACTCAGTAGGAGCTTTCTGCAAGTGGAACAGTACTCAGACCTTTTTCTTATTCTCTTCTTTTCAGAAACTGATATAGATGGCTGTTTAATTTTTTTTTTTTTCCTCTAGTGTTGGTAGCGTTCCAGGATAGAAACTGAAACATCTCCTTTCAGAAGGATTATGGTCTGTATACAGAGGGTTGGAAATACATGTCTGAATGTTGCTGACAAACCACACACCATATCTAATGCTATAAATATAGAGTCCAAATCGATTCTGGTACTTCTGGTTTTAATGAGTTTGTACTAAATGAATAAATTTGGAAGGGAAACTTTTTTTATTGTGATACAGCTTGCAGGGGAGGCAGTGAGAATTAGGTTGGGGGAAAGAATCAAAGCCAATGAAAATTGTCTAAATGAAAAGGCTTAATGAGGAACCTATTGCTTGAGCTGCTAAGGCTTTACAGTGCGAGAAGGAGGACTTTGTGATCTAGCAGTAGCTCATGTATTAAACCAGAAATAAGCAAACTGTCAAATGGATCGGGCAATCAGCACGTCAGCTATTTATCTTTGAAGGTCTTCTCACATGGAAGTCAATTTTACATGTGCAGATATGCTCTTCTATACACCTAATCATAATCAGAGTTATTTAATGAGAAGAAGATACGGCTCCTTCAGGTTGTTTCTGCTTGGGAGCAATCGGCAAGGTTAGTTCAAGACTTGGGATGGGACCTTGAACAGCTCTTTTTGCATCTGTGCTAGCAGAAAGGACTGCTCACTCATTTGCCTGTCAGCATCCTTTCCCTATGCTTTCTTGCAAGCATGTCTATACCACAGAATCACAGAATCACCCGGGTTGGAAGGGACCCCAAGGATCATGTAGTTCCAACCCCCCTGCCTAGCAGGGCCACCAAACATACACATTCAGATCAGGTTGCCCAGGACCCCGTCCAACCTGGCCTTGAACACGTCCAAGGACGGGGCATCCACAACCTCCCTGGGCAGCCCGTTCCAGGGCCTAACCACTCTCCTAGTAAAGAACTTCCCCCTAACATCCAACCTAAATCTTCCCTCCCTCAACTTAAAACCATTTCCCCTAGTCCTGCTGTTGTCAGCCCTTTTGAAGAGTTTACTCCCCTCCTGGGTGCAGGTTCCCTTCAGGTATTGATAGGCTGCAATGAGGTCACCCCGCAGCCTTCTCTTCTCCAGGCTGAACAAGCCCAACTCCCTCAGCCTGTCCTCATAGGGGAGGTGCTCCAGCCCCCTGATCATCTTAGTCGCCCTCCTCTGGACCCTTTCCAAAATCTGTATGTCTTTCTTGTACTGAGGGCTCCACACCTGGACACAGTACTCCAGGTGGGGCCTCACAAGAGCCGAGTAGAGAGGGACAATCACCTCCCTGTCCCTGCTGACCACCCCTCTCCTGATGGAGCCCAGGATCCCATTTGCCTTTCGAGCTGCCAGAGCGCACTGCTGGCTCATATTCAGTCTCTCGTCCATCAGGACCCCCAGGTCCTTCTCTGCCGAGCTGCTCTCAAGGACCGCTCCTCCCAGCCTGTACAGGTGCCTGGGGTTCTTCCGGCCCAAATGCAAAACCTTGCACTTTGCCGTGTTGAACCTCATCAGGTTCACCCGAGCCCAGCCCTCCAGCCTGTCGAGGTCCCTCTGAATGGCATCCCTTCCTTCCACCGTATCAACCGCACCACTCAGCTTGGTGTCGTCAGCAAACTTGCTGAGGGTGCACTCAATTCCCTCATCGATGTCATTAATAAAGATGTTAAAGAGCACCAGTCCCAAGACAGACCCTTGGGGGACACCACTTGTTACCGGCCTCCACCTGGACATAGAGCCATTGACCACCACCCTCTGTCTGCGGCCTTTCAACCAATTGCTTATCCATCGGGTCGTCCACCCATCAAATCCACTTCCCTCCAATTTGGAGATGAGGATGTGGTGGGGGACCATGTCAAAGGCCTTGCTCAGGTCCAGGTAAATGACATCGGTCGCCTTCCCTTCGTCCACCAATGCCGTCACAAAGAGCAAAGGGCAGAATACCCTCCCTGTGCATTGCTGATCCAAATTCTGTTTTACCACCTTGTCTTCCTGGACTGTTTTGAGAATGGCCTTGTAGCTGCAGTTTCACTTGGAAAGTCTGGGATCACCTTGGGACCCAATTTGCATATTATTTTAGTCTAAGATCTCATTCAGAATACACAGCTTATAAAATGCAGCTGTAGACAGTTGCTTTTAAAACTACAGGCATTGATATTTTTGTTATGAATAACAGAAAAGCATTAGGCCATGGGGTTCATATGTGCTTGTATGCTAAGAGTGACTTTGCAGTCCTTACCCCCAACAAAGATATATGGTAATGATGGCTGGTTATATTACCTACCTTTGGGTAGTAGGATGCTATTTTTTGCTGTTATCATACTACAGAGTTGCCCTTCGATGTTGTCAGACCTGAAAGTAAGCTGTTTCCTGGTACTGTGAAAGAGTTTCAAGGGTTCTCAAACTGGGGTAGACAGAGTGCTTATTCTTACCAAGGGAAACGAGATATGAAGTATTAGAATTGGTGATATTTCCCCAAAAGACTATATGTAAAGTGACTTCCAACATTCTGCAAGGAAGTTTGCAGTATGTATTATTTATTGGTACACAGAAGCAACCAATTCATTTTCAAAGCAGTTTTCATTTAAGTCCCTTTTTACAATAAAGATGTAACAAATTCCAATATATATTCTGAAATAAAGATGTTGAGAATTTTATTTTTTTTTCAGGAGACAAATTCCTCTGCTTCTTTATTTTCAATATCTAATATAAATAGTGTTCATTTTATTGTCTCTCAGATACTCCATATTGATTCATGTTTTTGCCACTGACTTCCCAACCAAATTTCATAATTAAATTTAAGCCAGAGTAAAATATTTCTCTGCATAAATAACAGGAACCTGAAATTAAATAGTTTTAGTAGCATCTACGTAGTGCATGACTGCACTTTATTATACGTATAACATCTATGTTTAAATATTCTTCAGCAAGGTAGAAGGTCTAAAGTGAGTAAAACAATTTCTATTACTAATTGTTTTCAAACAGTCTGCAGACCTGCATGAGATTTTGCAACTATAACTTCACTAACAGGAGCTATCAACAAACGTACCTCAGCAAAGATAAAGCATAAGTTATATTCAGTAGAAGTCAGTCAAGTCTGTGGAAACTGTGCTTATGTAGATGTATGGCACCGTGCTATTAACTTTCACCGTCTGTCATCCTTTGGCATACAGTGTATGTAAACTAAGTACATAGACATAATTTTTGTTAATATTCACCATTGTTTTTTCTTACCTGCTATATGTAGAGGAACATAAACATATCAGCCTTCTTCAGCTTTTTCTAAAATGTAGTTTGCTCTTCAGGTAGTAAATGAAATTACTTCCTTCACATGCCATTGAATGAGATATTGCTTTGCGACTGCTGGCCAGTGTACAAGGGGATAAACAACCTCACAGAGCTTCCCTTCAGCTCAGTGGTGTAAATGTTCAGTGGATTGCTATAGCAACCAAATTGAAGAATTCACTAGTTTCTCCCACTGGTATCTCTTAAATTACTTTGTGTTTTGGAGGAGAAGGAGATGGATTTGGTTCTTGTTCAGTGACAAGCCATGAAAAAGAAAAAAAAACTAGGCCCTTTGACATTATTCCACTTGGGTCTGTGTGTGTAAGTGCTACCAAACTCAGGGCAATCAAGAGTCCTGTGACTCTGCTGCTGCCTAGTACTGAGACCCAGAGATAACTGCTGTTGAGAAAATCCTGCATTTTGGAAAAGCCCAAGCAGAAGCAGGTTTGCAGCCCTGTAGGAGGAGCTGTGGCTCACAGGAGTTATTTGTGCAACAGAATCTTCTTCTCTGGGTTGGCCTAGCTTGCTTCTGAGGGTGCTCTGCAGCTTTCACACAGGTCTGTCTGGCTCACTGGAAAAATGAAATATCTGAGGTGGTTTGGGAGAATTTTGACTGCACTCCTGAATACAATTTTCTCAGTCTAGCATTTTCCCTTAGAGTGGTGTTCAGAAAAAGAAGCAACACAAGCATCTGTTGATTACTCAGTCATTGTTTTCCTCATTCCTGTTTAAAATGCTCATCAACAAGAAGTTCTTGAGGGTGAAGGCATCAATTGCAGAGACCAGAGAGAGGAGATCAAAACTATCAATTTGGAAAGTATTTGGGCCTCTCAGCTCAAAAATAAAGCTAAAGGTAAGAGCTTCTGACTGATTAGTATCATACCTCTGCTATTCTACCAGGAACAAAGATACCAGGCTCTTGAGTGGACCTTGATGTTACAGGTGCCTTTATTAGTTGAAAACATTATCCTCTTTCGCTTCTTGTGACTTCAAGTCAAAATCAGAATCAATAGAAGTAATAGCTAAACCACAAAGTTTGTAAGTGATCCCATCCTCATTAAAAGAAACGAGGTCTTTGAACTCCACATAAATTTTTTTTTTTACAGCACCAGAATAATTGGTCTCAAATCTAGATATCAGCAATTAAGAGAAATATATTCTTAGTTTTATCTTCGTGTAGGTGCAATGACTCTGAATGCACAGCAGCAAGCAGCAGAAAAGCAGAAACCCTCATATAACTGAGTACTGATTGCTATGTACAAGACTGATATGAGTTAAACTGCATCAGCCACGTGTAGCGTCTATAGCTGATTTGTGAAGCTGTAGCATCAGGGAGGGAGGCTTTCATTTCAGATGTGGGGCTCCATGCTTCTGGGGCTGCTAAGGCCAGGCTATCTCCTGCTGTTTATTGCCTCATGGTTAGCCGTGCGTTAGATCTGAGCTTTCCATGCTTTTCCTTGTGCTTCTCGGAATAATAGCAGTTCGTGTATGAGCTGACATTGGTGCTTTAAACTATGTCAGGAATCCTCCATCTGCAGAGATTAGGAATGTTATCATCCTTTCTGGGATAACAAGGTTGCAGCACAGCAGCTAACAAGCAGACCTGCAAGTGTTTCATTTTATTCTGTTTGTTTGCAGGTAGGAAAAACAAGCAGTTCATTTGAGCAGTCCCAAATGCTCTAAAATATCCTGTTCTATTCTACTTTACCACTTCTGGGGTAAAACAGAATGAAGGGACGTCATCTTGAAGTACTGGTGGGTGAGGCATCCTTCACATTCAGACAACTACTGTATCATTAGAATGGTGCTGTCTAAATTTGAAAAAAGCCTCAGTCTCCAAATCCTGGTGTTACCTTACTCACCATGCCTGACGCAGTGCATGAGTAAAGTTAATGCTAGTAGGAAATCCTGCAAGTCCAGTGGCATTAAATGCGTGATAAAATGTCCATAAATAAAACAGTTGAACATATCCATGAAAACAAAGATGAAAAAATATGCAGAAAGAAAAGATTGTTTTCTCTACAGAATGCTTTTTCCTTCTTTCATACCATAAGTATTTGTGAATTGACTTCCCTTCATCTTTTCACCATTTTCACCAAACACGGACTGGATTTAATAGTAGATACCTTATTCCTTCTCTGAAACTCCAGGCAACATAAGTTTAAAGCAAAAATGAAAACACTCTTTTAGGATCTAGTTGGATTAGGGGCTTTTTCACTTCAGTGTGTTGGTGTATGTAGAGGCCATAAGTACATGAGCGGGAAAAAGGGCATTCTTTGTTCTTACCAGAAAATTCACCATACTATAAAGAGCTGCCTGGCTTGCTTTCTCAATCCTTAATCCATGATAAAAGCAGTTTTGAAGTGAATGTACAAATGAAACAGCTCAGCTTCTTTTATGACTGACTGATAAGGGCGTTTGCTACTTTCTCTGATGTACTTGTTTCACATTTACATTCAGAAGTACTGAAAATTTCATTCTAGATCCAGAAGAACAACTCTTAGGACACCCTGGTTGAGAAATAGAAGTGGGAGTTCGGTTTTCTTGTTGTTTAACTATCTATATAACATGAAAAGAGTAAGATTTTCTCTCACCTTGGGCAATCAACATATGAAGGAGGGAATCAGGTTTTCACTTGACAACTTCTACAGAAGAAGTTGTTATTAAGTTATCACTTGGGTTGAGATGATACATATACTGTCAGTGCAGTCATTCATTTTACCTACAGCAGATCTAAGGAAAAAAGATGGTATACTACTGTTTATAGACAGAACTACTCTAGCATTTGTAAGGGCTTTTCTGCAAGGACAGTGACTTTTCAGCAATGTAATTGCAGCATGGATAAATATTTTCAAGCTATCTCTAATCTTGCTAACATGAGTTAATAGCAAGTATTTCAGTATCCAATATGTCAGCAACCTCGTGCAGAAGTCTGTACCACTAGTATATAATATATGAGTTTGCTGTATGAAGTACTTCCCAAGCTTACTTGTGGGACTGTCCAGTTTTGCTCTCAACAGCACCTTTGAATCACATTGGAGATACTCTCCATTTAGAGGTGGGTACAAGCATCCTGGTATCTTCATCAGATTTATGACTGCTGAATTCCATGCAATCATTTTAGTTAGTATTTTACAGCTTCTGCAAGCTTTTTGCTGATGAAGGACTTTCATGTGATTACAGAAGGTCTGTGGAAAGAGTTTGATTGGAAGAAACAGGATGTCCGAGGTTCACTACATGTTCAAACTATGATTATGCAGCTGCTCCCTTTTCATGCTCATTTCTGTCATAGGAGATGAGTCTGCTGTTCTTGATCACAGAATCGCAGAACTGAAGGGGTTGGAAGGGATCTCTGGAGATTGAGTTCAACTCCCCTGATAATGCAGGTTCCCTACCATAAGCAAGTAGGAATCTGGACATGTCTTGAATATCTCTGTAGGAGGAGACACCACAAACTCTCTGGGCAGACTGTTCCAGGCTCCGTCACTCTCATAGGAAAGGAGCTCTTCCACATATTTGTGTGGAACTTCCTATGTTCCATTTTTTTGGCCGTTGTTCCTCGCCCTATCACACCGCTGAAAAAGAGTCTGGCTTCATCCAGTTGCTTTCTGCACTTCAGAAATTTTTTAAACATTGATCAGATCCCCACTGTCTTCTCTTCTGCAGGCTGAGCAGAGCCACTGTTTGTTTTTTTAAGACTGAAGTGGATACATGAATTAGGAATTGATTTGACTGTTGGTTCACTTTGAGACTACAGGGGCTACAAAAAAAAAAAAAAAAAAAAAAAGCCACCAACATATAAAACTAATGATTATTTTGGCATCTTTGCTGAATGGCTAATCTTGGTCATTCTCTTGTTTTCCAGTAGGTAGGGAATGCATTTCAGCAACAGATATTTCTCTGGTGTTTGCCCAGTCTTTTCTCTGGCTCTGCTTCTCAATGAAAGCAAAGCATACTATCAAAGTGAGTTAAGTACTACAAGAAGGACTCTTCCTGGGAAGTTGGTTTTGGATGATCTTCTAATAAGGCAGCTGAAATCTTGATATGCTCTCTGAACTAAAAGCGTTTGATGCAAAGATTAGATTTTTTTTTTCTATGCTTTTGCATCTTGTCTCAATTACTGCTATAATACATACTGTTATCTAAGAAAAAAAAAAAAATCTTGTTTCCACCATGTTTGAAACTGAAAGACAAAGTGTATATCCACTCTATGATCACTCTATGATCTCTCTCTATATATTACTGAAACACATTTGGGGTAGCTGATATGCTAGTAAAAGTGTTGCAGCTGAGAGGGATAATTATTGAAGTACTACTACCATCCTGCTTAAAGAAGCTTTGCAGCTTCTTCTAAGCTGTATGCTGAGAGCCACATTGCTGCTGAGGAAGATAACTGCTGGTTTGATAGCAAATTTTTTTATTTTTGAAGCTTAATGAGCTTAGTAACAATTAGAGAAACCAATTTCAAATGTTAGACTCGTAAATATCAAATATCCAAAGATACAAGTATGTGATATACTTCTGGACAAACCCTGAAGACTTCCAAGACTTTGTAGTGGTCAAATTGTACAGGCAACAGTGCTATTTTTTGTTTCTTTGTTCTGAGAGCCTTCTCCGCCTTGAAGACATAATATTATTATTTAACCTTTTGAAATGCAAATTTTAAGCTCAGAGCATCCTTTAAATCATTTCTTCACAGAAATATGCTGAGAAAAAGGGAAGGCATACAATTTTACCGAGCATTTGAATTTAGGAGACAAGTAGTATTTTTGACAGGCAGATTCACTACACTGGAAAATAAGAAAATGTTAGTGCAGAAAGAGAACTTTATCTTTTTAAATAACTGAAGAGTGGCAAAATGAGGAACTCAAGAAGTTGGAAGGCCTTTTAACTAGGCCTTTTAACTTCAGGTCGCTGACTGCAATCCAGGCTAGCTCTGTATTGATAAGCAAGTAATTACTCTTTGCCATCACTGAGGGATCTGGGGTGCTATGAATTAAAGACCTGGGCTAAAACCTAATGAAAAGCTCTACATGTCACAAAGGAAAAGAAAACCAAGTGCAATCAATTTAAACAGAAGATGACTGAGAGTACCTGTTACAATGTGCAAAACTGATTTTATGGGAAGAAAATAACAAATGTGATATATAATCTAGTCTTGTCAGGAACCCAGGTGTTTCAGCTATCTGTAATAATGGATTCTATAGATCAAATATGTTAGGTTTTCTCTGCCCCCCCTCCATTCCTGTGATACAGACTCCCATCCAGAAGGACTTCATTTAAAATGTTCAGAAGGTCACAGGGGTAAAAATCAATGTAATGAGCACTGGTTTCATTGACTGAAGTTACTTGCCAACTTTGAACTCCCCTTTGAATTACCTGTCCTTAGCACCAATGCACTAATGTAAAGGCACTGAAGTACTGAAGCACTGAAGCTGAATAGGTCTTCTGTGCTTTGCACTTTTACATTTCTTTAGTCTTCACAGACCCTCTTGCAATAACAGCTATCCTGCTAGGTTTTGTGATTAGCAGCACAGAGTCTGTAGGGGATTTTATATATCCTTTGCACTTAACTAAAATGTGTCCTTTTTCTCCCTTGCTTTGATGGCAAAATTGGGAAAAATCTGATAGCATGTCCAGAATCACAGAAATCAATGTAACAGGAGATAATCAACTGTATTTTGTAATCAATAGTTTAGAACAGTCAGTATTTAGAGGTATTTTTTATGAAGCAAAACTTTGTATGGCAGAAGGAAGGAAAACTGATGCTTTTGGTATTTAGGTACTTCATGATTACACCTTTATACCAAATGGAAAGACAGTTACAATGAAAAGGTGCTCCATTATCATTTTCAGGACTGGAAATAGAAAGCAGACCTTGATTGACCAACCACGTATAGACAAACAGCAAGCAATATTAAAGGATCCCTAGAATATAATTACTTCACAAATTTAAATCACAATTAAAAAAAATAAGCCAAAACACCTTGCTGGAATTCCAAAATCTTACAAATTCTGAAGAGAAGGGAGGGAAAGAAGCAAGAGATCCCAGTCTATGACACACTGCAACATGTTTACCTGATGTCCCAACAACCTGACTAGCAAGCAGTAGGGAAACCTGCAAATGAACAGCCTCCTTCAGCCCAGCTTGCCAGAGGCTTATGCTTTTTGAGGCTTTTTTGATTTGAGGCTTTTCAAGAGCTGTAGCTGTGAGCTTGGTCAACTGGTGGTCTTCCTCCACTGAATCAAAACTCTCTTCAACAAAATCATCTCAGCCCATTTGGCTCTGCAATCATCGGAGCCAGTGTAATGTTTAGCATACAAAGAATGTTAGAGTACAAAAGAAAACAGTTTATTAATTCCAGGTAGGAATAGAAGGCAAACACATAGAAAATGAGACATGCATTTAAAAAGAAATCAGATTTAATTTAAAGGTTTTGCTCAGCTGTGTATGAGCTCAGTGTGAATAATATTTCCATACTCAAATTACTGCATACTACATTGATCAGTTTTCAGGCTACCATATAAAGGATGCTTCCATAGTGGAAAATTATGGCAGTGGCATAATTTGCTTCTGATTAACTATTTACTGTATTTAGTAAAATGAATGCAAGAACATGATCTGAGTCTTCAGTAAACCACCTGGGAGCAATCTAGCTCTATCAAGACTAATAAAAACACTAGCAATTTCTTGTCCTCCTCTCCACAGTTCACTCTCTACTTTATAATTAATCAATCTCTTGCTTACTTGTATCTGTAAATTAGGAAGAGTGCACTAAAGAGAAGAGGTAAAGAAAAAGAATCATTATTCCTAATCTAATCAGAGCAACATTCAGATTAAAAAGCGATCATATGGATTAGCTCCTCAAGTGACAAAGTGAGATTAATGATTATAACTGTAACTATACAAGGCCAAAATATGAGGGCTGCTCCAAAAGCAATGCCTTCTATTTTATTATGTTGGCCCATGACATCAGAGGCAGATGGTGGTATGACAGTAGCAGCAGTAACATACCTGACAATATCCCACTATGTACAAAATGGTGTCTGACATGGAAATGCTTACGAAGCAAAGGCGTAGAACTGAATTCCTGTAAGAGGAAAAATGGCATCCACTGATATTCGTCAACACTTGCTGAACATTTATGGAGACCGAACAATGGATGTGAGTGCAGTGAGATGGTGGGTGGTGGGTTTCAGCAGTGGCAACAGCAACATGAAAAACAAGTCGCATTCCAGATAGCCATGCTGTGAAATGAAGAGCATCTTAGCTCATCCATGCAAACAGTCCAACAATGATGACTATATTGAAAAATAGCATTTTGAAGTTGAGAGTTTGCTGTATCTAATGCTTTTATTGTGCTCTTTGCACCTATTGTAGTTTCTATGGAAATAAATAGGAGGCATTACTTTTGAAGTGACACGTGTATTTACAGTGAAGGTTCAGCAGCAGCATAAGAGAGATGGAGGTTTCAATTTTTATCATCTTTTTTTAAGGCTTTGGTTTGTTTTTGTTGTTTGTTTATTTTATTTTTAAGTGTTAAGCTTATTCTAGTGTTGTTTATCCTTTTGCACTTAGATTCAGAATGGTTTTTTATATTTTTGCTGTAATTAAGGGGCAACTATACCTATTCTATTACCATAGTTATCTTGGGGTGGAAGGCTGAGAGCACAGAATCAGTATATAGGTAGTTGTGATTCTTCTGACGCTGTATAAATGAAGTAAGTTAATATGTAAAATGCATTCTCAAGGAATGTAGCAGATTGTCTATATATGGATCTTATTTTGTTAATTTTGACCTATTCCAATGTGTTTTTTTTCTTAGCTAACCACTAACACTATTTGTCTTATTCTCTTTCACTCTTCCTGTCCCATTTCAAATATTATGGTATGCATTTTGATCTTGGTATTTGATCTCCCAAATCTGTTAGTGATAACAGGAGTTGCATTGACTTCTCAGTGCTGCAAAACTAGGGAGGAACAATTTTTGTGAGACTTGTTTGCCTCTTAATGCAGTGGCAGAAGTGCCATCAACATTCTTTGAAACATAGTCACTAATAACTTTTTAAACATTTATTCTCTCTCCTTGAGCTGAAGATTCATGTGTTCATAACATTAAGATTCAGCTCAGAACTTTTGCTGCTGTATTTTTTTTTCTACCAGTGCCTGCCAGTGTTTTTGTAGCACTGCATGAAAGAATCCCTTCTCAAGTGAATTATGCCTCTCCCTTATTTACAACTTTATTACTACCTACCTTAATGACTAAGTCCCTTCCCATTACCTTGCAAAGTGCCATTTGAATCCAAGTGACAGAGGAATGCTCTCACCTAGTAGTTCCCTCACAGCACATAAACTGTTCCCATCAAGCCTCAATCACTGTAACTTCCCTTTCTTTTTTCTGATTTCAGTATTTCCTTCACAGTTTTGAAATGCCTATGAGCACGTCTTACCCTTGCTTTGCTTCTGAAATGTCACCCCATGGCACTTTACAGCTCAGATAGAAGTTTTAAGAGCCAGGCAGGAATATTGAGTTGTCAGCAAGGATTCCTTTCAAAAGCTCGCCTTCAGTTTGCAGTGGAATGACAGATATGAGAGGTGTCTGTGGCTGGAATTTTGCACTTTTAACTGTATGAATTAAAACTGAACTGACAAGCTATCTCCTCCCCGGACACTTCCTTTAGAGAGCAAATGTCTTACAGGATAACTTTTTCTGTTTTCCCATAGAATCATTAAAGTTGGAAAAGACCACTGAGATCATCTAGTCCAAACTTCCACTGATCTCCATACTGTCCACTGAACCATGTTCCTTAGTACCACATCTTTATTGTTTATGGCATTCAGTCTGCTGATTTCTAAGTCTTATCTGCAACAAAGCAAACAGCATGAGTGCTGCATACAGTTTAAGCAGAAACTATGAAAACCCTTTCATCATATTTCTGTTGAGAGGTATCCTCTCTTGTCCAATCTGTAGATGCAAATTACATCTGCCTCTGTTTTTCACTGCCTTCCATATTAAGAGTTGTCTTTTCCGTCACCAATAGGCTAGTAGCTGCATTGGCTTTTTAAGCTTCTACACTGGCTGGTGAAGGTGAAGGAGACAGCGATCTTTTACACTGTTCTCAGCACCAGCATTTCTCATTCACAAAGCTATTTCTGGCAGCTGAAATCTTTCAGATGAATGCTCCCTCATAATGAAATTATGGTAACACAGCACAGGAAAAAGCCACCTCAGCATCAGAAACAGAAATTATAAGGGATCAACTTTTTAAAAAAACTTCATTTTTATTTTTTTAATCAAAACCAATATATTTGCTCATTTTCACAAAATCAAGAATGGCCTAATGATAATCTTGATTTTTCTGTAAGAGCAGAGTCCTACAGGATCAGTGTCCATTTAATTTGGCTGTGAATGCCATGTTTGTCTGCTTTAAAAGAAACAAATAAGTCCCAGTTCTCTTGAAGCTTATTTTGTGACATTTTAGAGGAGATAGATTTATTTGACCTAAGCAGGCTGAGCCTGCTTAATTTCTGGTGAGCTTTTCTTTTGATTCCATAATGACCTAGTCTGTTTTATGCTTATATTTTATTCCCTCTCTGCCACATACCTGTGTACATTTCTACAATAGTGCTGAGAAACAAGTGACATAGATAAATAAAGTTTACAAGATGCATTCAATGCTGTTCAAGTGTTTTTGTGATTTCTTGAGCTTCAATTTACTCTTAATCCATATAACTCTGCCATCTTCTTCACTTTCATTACTTTTAAAATTATAAGAAACAGGTAATTTAACATACAGTATATCTCAACTAGGTAGATCTGCTGAGAGCATATGTCTATTGAGAGATGGTTTCTATGAAGCACTGTTAAAAAATATACTTCTGTGTTTTTCCTTAATGTCTCCCTCTGAGTAACTACAACACCACTTTATAAATATATCAATAGGAAAACTGAATCTTACATGTAGTTATATTAATGCTCCTAGGACTCAAGTTTTCTGTTAGCTGCAAGGTCATCATACCCATTCATAGCCCAAATTCACACCAGCTCAGTGCATCACATATAGCATTACCTGTATAATATGTTGTTACATATGTAAGTAGGTCCTGAGAAAATGTGGGGCATTATGAAGCTGGTGAATTAATAGAGAACACTTTTGTGGAATTTGTGATGCTCTAAATTGGTTCTTAAAAGATTAATATGGTTGATTATTCTGACTTCAAGTGTTTTTGTTTTTTTCTTGTTTCCATGATATGAATTTCAATTTAGATTGTTGAGCATCGCTCCTTTCTCGGGATTTTGTATGTAGTCAAGGGGCAAAGGCTGTTTATGAAAAATATTGTAATACACATATTTCTCAGTCAGTTTTGCTTCAGCATCTGTTTACTGTATGTGGAGACCTAAATCAAAATCCTATACATAACATATTAATACCCAACAATTTTCTTTTTCATGTTTAATGTTCACAGTAGTGAGCTGGAAGCAGCATACCTCACGCCCAGGTACATGTTTGCTCACTTTCTCCAGTATCTGCTATCCAACCCTCACCGAGCAGATGGAGATGTTTTAGCCTTAGTTCCTGGGAACAAGCTGACCCTTGATCTTCCCCAGTTGCTATCTCCTGATTTCCCACTTTCTTTTTAGGTTTTATGTCTTTTTCAGTAGGTATTCCACTTCTGAATCCTTGAAATACTAGCTTGTTATTAATTCAGCACACTCGCTCCTGTACCCTGTGTTCTTCTCTTCTTTCTCATCTTGCCTGATGTAGTACCCTCTGGGCTCTCACTTACAAACTAACAGGGATAGCAATAGCTCAATAGCATTTTTTTCTAGTAAGACAGGATAAAGGTCACATGGCTGGGTCTCACGTAATATATATTTGGACTCAGGTTGACCAACAATTGTGTAGACATTTTCCGTGAAAACTGTAAAAAAAAAAAAAAAAAAAAAAAGTAGAAATGAGGGTCAGGAGGTATTGCATGGATTTCACAGAGCCTAGTATTCTTTGTCAAAGTACATATACTGTTCTGAAACTATAAATTAATTTCTCTGAACTGTGAAGCTCAGTTGGTGCTGAACAGTCCTAAAGAACAGCTAATTTCTTTTTCATTACAGTAGTCTGTTACACTTAGCAGTTTTATTTACCAGGCACCAGTGCAGTATTAGGTGCTATAGACAGTATACAGACAGTATACATATATATATAGATTTATATAGACAGTAAAAAAGCTAAAAATTGAGAATTTGCAGATAAACATTTGAAGGCAAAAAACATGCTGAAATTTCGACTTATGGGAAGAATCTTCTTCAAGAAGGTCTATTGTACAGGTATTAAGTGCTATTCCTACTGTACTGTTTGTGGTGTAAGGTGATAATGTAGAATCACTGCAGAGTGGTTTCTCATAAAGTAAATGCAATCTGCTCCTATTATGTGAACCTCCTTTAATACGCAGAAAGAGATAAGAAGCACTATGATTTAATGTGGTTTTCATTTTCATTTTGACATGTAAACAGTTGTTTTCTAAAACTGTGCAACAAACATACGTACGGACTTCTAAGACACTTTCTTTTAAAGAGATTTTTTAAAAGCAAGGCACTAAAGAAACTGAAGTCAGCTTTGAAAAGAATTTTCTGTGTATCAAAATAATAGATTCAGTGTTTTCAAGCTGCAGGTAATTTTCAAGAATTCAAATGCTATGCCTTGTTTTGAGTACTGTGAAAATGACTAATGATTAAAGAGAACAGATGACTGAGGACATGGGGAACATTTTAGAATCTTATTAAGCTCTTAAACTCAATCAATTAAAAAAAATAAATGCCAATTTAATAACATATAATCGAATAAGTGCCTTTTTTCAGACAAGTTGACACTAAATCACTGCTGCAGAATGCTATATAAAAAATAAAAAGTACATTTGTGTAAGAATGCATAAAAATGTTCTGTAAAGCGCCTGAGCTAGCATGCATTTTATACATTGTTTTGCCCACGCAAACATATCTTCAATAGCATTTAGAGATACTGTGCAATTACGGACATAGATAATGCAGTATAAATAGTACTCATTAATCGAGTGCATTTGATGATATGTCAAAATCTACAACTTGGTTTGTACTAAATTCATATACGGACAACTTGAGCTTGGTTTTATTTTTATGGAGATATCACAGCTTCCAGTAACTCCAAGGATAAATATTGTTTTTTAAAAGACCATGGCAGTGCTGAATAAGATATTATTTAGCAGGTATTGTTTTTTGGTTTGTTTTTACAACTAACTCATGAGTTTTTCTGCTGAGTGGGCTGCCAAATTCAAGAAACTTTTGGAAAATGTTCATAAGACGTAAGGTTTAGTTTTAGTTAGTCTTCTGTGAAGCCAAAATTTGGACTCAGAGATCCTTTTTGTTCCCTTGCAACTCCGGATATTCTGTGATTCTAAGTTTCTGAAGCCTATCAAAACTATTTTACATGAATATCTTTCCCACTGAATGCTGAGAATGTTTGGAATTATTGCATGTTGAATGCTGATTGGATACATGAAGTAACTCGTCCTTGCAACAACATTTATTTAAAAGACAATTCCCTGAATAGTTTCATATGTGTGAGAAGACTAAAAAATGGGCTCATTTTAGACCGTCATACCAAACTATTGTGTAACAATGTGAGTTAACTTCTACCTATTCTTCTCAGAATCCCATTACAAACTCACTAGTGTGATAAGTGGAGTAGAAGTTTAGAGCAATAAATCTGTTGTTTTGATTTTTAATCTTATGCAAGCTTCTAGAAAACTAACATAACCAAAGAACATTCACATATGCAGCTACAACAAATGCCATCATGTAATTTTATTCTTCGGGATGATCTGTGGTGTGCTTTTGTTTTTGGAGAAGAATTTCTGTGGAGATGCTTAGCCTAATTTGGAGTGGTTTTTTTTTTCACATTACTTAAGAAAAGATTTGAATATTTATATTTGTCACTTCTGTTCCTCTTACTAGAGCTTTTCAAATAATAATGACAGACAATGGTGGATCACTTACCTAAAATCAAGACTTTATTTATTTATTTGCAATGGTTCCTTTGACTGGTTCTTTGTAGTTCTTGGGTTTTCTGTTCTTTCGTCATTCAGCTGAGCTCAAGAACTTCAGTAACTAATGAGATTTTTGCAAGTATTTAGGGAACTCTGGAACTCTCTTTCCACCATTACAAAGAAGGACAAAATGTGATATTCAAAGAAATACAATCTTGCCAAGGATAAGAGCATTAAAGTTAATACTCCTTGAGTTTTATCCATGATTATAGGGTCATTTTCCCCACCAAAGGAGAGACAATTTACTGATGAGAAACTATATCACTTGAAAAATAGTGTCGCCTTAGTGCAAGAAATTTTTTGGGCTTCTCTTTCAGAAATATATTCTTCAAAACAGTGACAGGAACTGTCTTGCACACCAGTAAGATGTATATCACCAAAAATTTGCATTTCCTGCTCCAGAAAATGTTCTTGATGCCTTAAGAATGGTTCCAGCAAATTTTTAATTCAATTACATGTAATATCCGGAGGTAGAAAAAGAAAGAATGATCTTTTGCAAATGGAGAAATATGAAAGGCATGCACATCAATTTGTTTAGCCAAACGAAAAGTGGTAGACTGTCACAGCATAAATGATCTGCTGAAACCGCAAATAAAGTGGAAAACTTTTTAAAAAAATTATTTTTATGTAACAGGCTTCTCAGTTCCAAATGAAATCAGCAATATGTTTCTCTATTACTGGAAGGCATCCAAGAGTTTTGCTCCTATTTACTTTAAATATTTCTTGCTACAAGGAATTGCAGAGGGTTTCCAAAAGCAGGCTAGCAGTCATTGCTATGGGATTCCTGTGTCTAGCAGCTCTGCCTCCTGAGGCTCCCACAGAGAATCACGTCTATTCTGCTTTTAATTCATAACTCTGACATTTATGAAGAAGTGGATTTAAAACTTTCATCTTCAGAAGCAAAAAGAACAACTTTTTGCTTTTTGCAAACAAACAGTTTGTTGCTGACATACAAAAATGATTCTTATGGCTTTGGGAAGCTACGAATTTCAGCAACAAGAGAAATGAGAAAGGACATTTTAAAAATGTGAGAAAATAAAACAGTGACTGCACCAACACATTTTAAGGGTGACCAGACAAGGTACTCTTCTAACACAGTCCAAACAGATTTAAAATGATGCTTAAATACATTGTTACTAGTATCTGTGAAAATAATTGGAAATTCTCTTCTAGTAAGATTCAAGGTTACAGTACAACTATTTGCTGTTCATCTTTTTCATACAGTATTTGTATATAACTATCAAAGTCAGGATGGGTAGGGTGTCAAATGAAATATTATCTTGCTTAAATTTTAAAATTCTACTTTAATTGTGTAGAATCAAAGGCTACTGGCTTCAGATTGTACCCTTCTCGACATTTATTGAAAATCTTTTTTTTTTTTTTTTTTTTTTTTTTTTTTTTTGTGGTTGTTAAAAGTCTCAAACAATCCAAACTTCTGCTTTCTGAAAAAGTAGCTCAAATGTTCTCAGGCAAAAACTATAGATATTTTTTTTTCTTATTTTATGTTAAGCTGAGATCTAGTCCTTGGTATGAACAGCACAGATTGTTCTGGTTTGTTTGTCTCATACTATTCAAGTGGGAGCTGATAAGAAATCTTATTCTAATAATTCCATCCATGTATCTTCAAGCCTCTTTAGAGTGCACAGATGATTCTTCTTTTACCTCTTCTTTCCCTATGCTACCTTTGCCTGCAAGACTGTGATTCAGAGACAGTGGTAACAGTCCCAGAGATCCAGAAGGAAAAGGGCACTTCTTTCCTTGCCGTTCAGACTTCTGCACTGGTGCTGAAAACGCTGCCTGGATCTGGGCACAATAGCAGCAGGTCATTGCAACAGCAAGGATTTACTCTGCCCTACGATCTACTGTTAAATTGCATTGCCTCAAGGTAAATGAATGTAAGATGGTACTCTTTACTGGAGAGGAAAAAAAAAAATGAGACAGAAAAAGGAAAAGAAAAGCTTTAATATCAAGTATGGTGTTAAATTGTGGAGCTCACACTGCTGATAAAGTGAAGCAGAGAAAGCCTTTGAAAATGTTGGTGAAAAGTGGAGAGGCTTCTTTCCTCTTTGTGTTTTTCATCTCAACTGTTGCTTTACTAACAGCCAAGTATGAGAACAACAGCTATCTATTATAGTAACTGCTCAGAATTTACCTGTTGTAGAACAGAAGAGACCACTTCAGATGGATGCAGTAAGGAAAAAAGCTCTTAACATGACCAAAAATTAGTCCGAATTCAGCTTAATTTTATTTTTTATTTATATATATTTTTAAACTCAAGTCCAAACTGGGACTGAAAATTCATGAATTGAAAAATATGGAGGATTATGGCATTAACAGTGTTTCAACACATTAAATTTAAGTAGCTTTACTACACAGCTTTGAGTCTGCCTAGCAGTTCCCTGCATTGGAAACCTGTCAAAATCCTAAGCTTCATCTTAAGACTTGTCTGGTGCTCATTTAAAGAAAGAGGAGTGGCTCTGGCATTCATGTTTATACTTCTTTTGCGGTATACAATTTTGAATGTCCAAGAACCATTAAATAGGGTTATGGTATCAAATATTGATTTCCAAGAAAACAGCATTTGAATGAGTGTGGAATAAATTAAAAGCAGCTTGGGTTCAATAATGCTTGAAATATTCATAATGGGAAAAGAAATGTGAGGTAATTAAAATGTCTTAATTTCACAAGGCTACTGTCCAAGCTGCCTTCCAGCAAAATAAATAGGCAACCACAATCTATATGTGTAAGCAAAGAGTAATGAGTAAACTGAAAAGAAATCATCTCCATATCCCATCATCCCTAGTCTTTTAAATAATAAATAAGTCTTCAGAATCAGTTAAAAGGGCTCGTGCTCAAAGAGGAACACTACTACAACTATTCACAAGAATTATGAGTTATTCTGCCTTATAATCTCAGTGGCATTGCAAAAGTGTATGAGACACCTAGGTCACCAGCTGTGTAGGTTAAGGCCAGAAACACTCAACTCTGCTAAAGCCACACAGAGACTCCCTGTAGAATGAGTTCTGTCTGGACTGCTCATTTTTCCCTGTTCAAAGGGAACTCATCTCAAACTCCCACATCCCTTTCCTCCTTCCAATCTCAACTCACAGCTTGTTACTTGCTCCTGCTGCAGACAAGTTTGGATCAATGCTTCTTGCATACAGACCACCTTGTGATATAAAACACTGTTCCTGAATCTCTGGAATAGATATGCTGCATACAGACATTAAGGAGAAACTCCCCAACCTCTTTAGTGTAGTGGGATAACGTAATATTAACCATTCCAAATGCATAGGAAAAGAAGGCAAAGGGAGAGAAGAGTTCTTTCTGCACAGATACAAGTGGTCACCTCTAATTTTTCTGTCAACAGTACAAAGTGATCTGGTATAAGTTGTTAATTATTAGTTATGCTAACAAGGTGATCTGCCCAAGCTCAGCTTCAAAACTGGGATTTCTAGCTTTAGTACAGCATATGGCTCACATAGCAGTTTCTAATGAGGAGGTAGTTTAGGCTCTTAGAAACACTGATGGAGCAAGCTGTGTGTATGCAATGTGCCTTAAGTCGGCTAAGGCCATACAGGAAGGGCCAAGATTATTGGGATTTAAAAAAACAATTCAAAACCCACATCTTTACAGTAATATTTTTTCTGAAACTTTTCTTATTATGATGTTTTTTATAGTTTTCTGCTCAGAAATACTTGACTTCAGGTGTTGTCAGTTTAACTAACATCTTTTGCAGCTTGATACTTGAAATTCTAACAGTGACTGCACATCATGGGGTTCTCTTTATGTTTTTCAATTGAATTACCTTTTCATGAGTTTTCAGGTGTGGAAGCCCATGAGAAAATACTTCAAAATTTGTCCTCTCCAAGAAAAAAAATGCATATCTCCTAAGTTTACTTGCATATAAGAAGATGGCAAGTAAGATTAAGTAGCAACACCAAAGCAAAGTTGTTAAATCAGATGAAATACATGTTTTCTCAGTACTTAAACTGTGGTACTTGCATGAAAGGTGCATTTGAGAAAAGCAGTGCCAAGAAAAGAATAAGCAAGAAAAAGAATAACTTGAGAGGCAAGTTAAGCAATGCTGCTGAACTGTGTTGTTTGCTATGAATGCTAGTCAAAACCTGGTTTACTGCACTCCACTGATGCCTGGAATTAGCAAGTCAACAGGGCTGATGCAACCATTTTCTTCCACCTTAAAGAGCATGCCAGTTGCACTCCTAACTGGAAAATGAGCAGACAAAATTAACAGCAGAGTTCCTAGGGCTCCCAGCAGTCTTGGGATGGGAAAGTGAGAGAGGCATTTAGCAAGATCTGTATTCTGCCATATTGCAAAGCTGGTAAAACTCACCCATGCTTCTCTTTGACTTAGAGAGGTTACAGCTTCTGAATCTGTTCCAGTTGCTGAAGCTGATGAAAAGACTTCCGGCTCAAATCCTGAGCTTGCAAGTCCATGTCATTAAGGGTTCATAGGGTCTGTTTGTGCTTCATATATCCACATTTTCAACTTGAAAAATTTACTTGTGTAATTAATTCTGTTTGATTGCATCAAATCTGTAGGTTATGTAAGAGAAATCCCAAAGGATATATTCCAAATCTATGTTTGGTGTAAATGATTAATGATTCACATTATGGAACTCACCAGCAAGTTTTATCCTGTATCTAATTGCTGAAAAAGTTGAATTTGTTGCTTTCATTTTAATACAGCACCACATAAAGGAATACTTCATTCATGTACGTATACAAAGAGGTTTTGAAAAAATCTTTGCTTAATTACATGCCACTAAGAGAACAATAGTTGAAATTTATTGCAAAGGATAGACTAAGTTTATTACAAAGCAAATTGGCCCTTCAGGGCATTTTTATATCCATGACAATTTGTTTCAGTATTCATAGCTGGTTACTTGCAGTAACAGCAACTCACACTGTGAAATTCCATCTTATCTATGACTTTCCTTTCTAAATTCCAATCCATCAAATGCAATTTGTCCTTTGAGCAAAGTCATAATCCAGCTGTCCTTTTATATAATACCTGTAGCTCTCCTGTGGAAGATAAACATTGTAGAAAATCATGTGGTTCTATTAATTTCAAGTCAGATTTTTTTTTGTCTGTAATCAATTTGAATGGGATTGTCTTTGTCTAAAATAGTAATCATCTCAACACCCAGGGTGTGTTTATGTCTTTAAAGTAAGAATTTTAAAAATTATTTAAATTTCAAAACTTGCTATGTGTATTTCACTGAATAAAGAGTACTTGGAGCAATTCTAACATTTTTGCAGAACATAAACTATGGAACTTTTTTCTGATTCATTTGTTTGATTCCTGTTTTGGATTCCAAATTTTAGAAAATACTTCACAGAAAAAAAAAAACACAAGTTGTGCATTTCTCAAATTATACCTAAGAATATTTAATAATGACAATAGACAGATCTGCCTGTACATGTACATTAATCCCCTTTATGAAATGCCTGGTCTCCATTATTCTGAAATCTACCTTCCCAGTCTCCTTGCTCCTGTGGATGACTATCTGAATACTCTACAGAGGAAAATTGCATTAATCTACTTCTGGGACCCTCCTACTAAAAATATTTTGGAAGATAACTGGAACATGATGGCATTTTTAATTTTTCACATCATTTCCTACATTTCATGAAAATTGAGGAACTGAAAAAGTGCATGCTGGGTCAGATCAACTGTCCATCTAGCCCAGCTGCCTGTGTTCAGTAGTAACTAGAGGAGATGTTATACAGGAAGATCAGTCAAGCCTAGCAATGTTCTTTACAGACTTAAAGACTACAGACAATATTCTTTACAAACATATGTGTTGTATCTGTGATGATAAATTTGCAGTCCTCTGCTTTTGCGCTGACTGCTGCTGAACTAGTCTTAAAAGAAAATCCAGCTCCCTTCTGATGATGTGGATGTTGTAAATGTGCTTGAGGTCTATAAAGATGTTTTATGAACCAACAGAACTGTTCAACCAACAGAACTGTTCAACAGCAACAGCCCTGAGCTCATGTCAAGCCTCAGTGCTAGAGCAAGCTATGAAGCTATCCCAAGAAAACTCACCTATCATAGGCAACATTTACTTTTTCATTTTCATAAGCAGAGATTTTTTTTGTTTCTTCTTTCTTCTTTTTAATACAAAGATAAACTGACATCTTAGATTTCTTGCTTGATTTCAGGTGCCTGTTTTCAAATTACTTTCATTCTTCTTAAAAAAAAAAAAAAAGTCAAATAATAAGCCACTTAGCACTCATACTTCTTGTGTGTTTTGAAAGTGAAGGTAGAAAAATGTACAAAGCCAGATCAGCCAGATCTGTTGTTTGCATTTTGTTTGAACTCTCACGTCATTTGTGAGAGGTATGTGTGTGTACAGTAATTTAAAATTGCTACTGACAACACGATCCAGACATAATCCAGCTGTGAGAATGACTCAGAAAGTGTTCTGAGTCATTTCCTGATGCTGAAAGTACATCTGCCCTAGGATAATCTTGCGTTCACACTCGGTATTATACCAGGTTCAGCCTCTAGGTAGAATGGATTGGCTCTAAAAGGCGAGCTGAATGTCCTTCCTTTGTCTGGGAGAGCAGGATTTCCAGACCTCACATTCACTTCGTTAGAGGTACTGATAGCCAAGAAGCACTTCTTTTTAATTAATGTAGGAAGCACTTATTACTGCAACTCTTCTTTCTAAATAGTACCAGAAGCACTTGTTAGTGTTCCTGGAACTGCCGTAGCCTCTATCTTAGCCATGTCCAACCCATGGTGTTCAGGACACATGCAAGCTGGCACAGCTTGCTCTGTGTCCTGTCCTTTGCTGCCATGCCATCTTGGTGGTGGCTCTGCCCTGCCCCAGGTGTGCTACTATCACTCAGCCATGACCAAATGTCGGTGCATAATTAAAACTGAATGCTAAGCACAGGGTGCAGTGCGGTGTTATACTTGTGGCTTCACTTTCAGTCACTGTAAATACATTACCTGCAAATTTTCAGCTGGACTGTATAGGGTTACAATCAGATATTCAACTCAAAAATCTGATCATGCCTCTCTACCAGACTTTTATAAGCCTCGTCTTAGCAAAGAGGTATATTGCTCACTTCACAATCACGCCATATTCAAATCATCATTTACATATATATATATATATATATACATATATATGGAAAGAAAATCCTTTCATATACATGTGTTTTTTGGTTGCAGCTCATGTATCCTTGTCTCTAGTCTTGAGATAGATTTTCCATCCCATTTCCCCTTCCTTTCCATGATCACACAGGTAAAAACATGGGATGGCATGTGATTTGTACTCACTGTGTCCTCTCTCTTGGACAGAAGAACACTTCTAATAACTAAAATGCTGGTCAGTACAGGTGGGGAGAAAGATATATTGCCTCTGAGTTGCTGTATACTTCTTGGGAAAGTTTCTCCACAGCTGAGATGCAGGGCCACAAGGAGGAAGAAAGAGTTTCTTCATATTGCTGTTGTTCAGCAAATTAATTCACCATTTAGAAGTTAGATGGAAGTAGCTATGAAGTAATGCTTTAAACAAAACTTTCCTTCTGGTTATGTTTCTGTACCTTTGTTTGTTCACCCAAACAATAGGGGAAACATAGGAGAGGGGTGAACAAACAAAAAAAATGACAGCTTTGTTAGCACACTGCACAGAATATGAAATATTTGTATTATAAAAAAAGTACTCAGCTCACTCAAGAAACAACTGTTTTAGGCCATGTGCCAAACATAAGTGATGGTATTCACTTCATAAAACCCATATAATCAGAATAGAGAGGACTGGTAAAATATTAGGGGGAAATAAAAATTGAATAATTTTCTTAAAAAATAGTATAGACAGGAGCTCTAAGTAGAGTCCATGCCTGAAAAGCTCTACTCTTCCCCTCACAGTGCAAGAAAATGAATGCTCCACTCTTGCTTTTTAATGTCATATAATATTTTGGCCTCAATTTGTATGTGAACTATAGGCAAAGCTAAGTGCCATTTAAATTTTTGATACATTTCCTTTGTAAACAACTTCTGTGTTATGTCTATACTTAATCACTCTGAAACTTGAGACTTGTATTGGATTACTCACTCATGTGTATCTTGAAGATCAAGGAGAGCAGAAGTTATTTTGCATTTTAAATAAAGAGAAAGCACTAACCTCCAGAGTAAGAGAAAGGCACTTTATACATTTCAAGAAGAAAATCAGTAGAGCAAAGCCAGGCAGGACTCCTTTAATTTTGCTTTTTATGGTGTCTTCAATGAAAACAGAAAATACTAGATCATTGAATTATAATCAGGAAGCATTACATTCCTCTATCATCAAATTATTCTTTTTTTCATCTATCCCAATGTAAACTTTAGAAAAAGAGCTCTTGAAAATTCATGTTTATTTAAAATGAATTCATCTGTGATCTTTAGGAAGGGAGAAACTCTTTTTTTTTCTTACTTTTTTTGTAAAGTCTAATTTAGCTAAATTATCTGATAAAAAATGAAATGTAATTCAGTCAAAGAAAAAAAATGAAACAACAGAATGGTGGGAACATGCACAAACTGAACTTTGCCATCTTCATAATAAAGTTGCTTGTGACTTTTCAGTTGTGTTTTGTTTTGCAGTAGGAATTTCATTGGCTTCATATAGTTAACACAGAAACACTGAATTGCAGGCGTTGGAAAGGACCTCAAGAGTTCATTGAGTCCAACTGCCTGCTAAAGCAGGTTGCTTACAGTTGGTCACGAAGGTAGGTGTCTAGACAAGTCTTGAATACCTCTGTGTTACTCCTGTGATTTAAATTGTAAAGCTAAATAATGGAAGAAAAAGGGCATCTGTTTTAGAAAACGTGTTTCCGTGCCTTGTAGAATTGGATAATTTTTTAGAAATCTCCAGGGTAATCAGAAGCAGATTACCGCCGCTAGATGTTTTCTTGCAAGCATTGGGAATTCCTGCTATAAGACATATTAATTTTCACGTGATAAGAAAGCAGCAAAAAAAAAAAAGAAAGAAAACTTAATATTGTAAATATGACCCAATTTATCTGTGTTGCAGAAGAGCTCTATGGCAAAAAATGTATTGTTTCTTTCTTACCTTTTTTTGGGATCACTGTCATTTTATTATTATTATTATTATTTTTGCATACCTATCCATCATTCTTTGCATTTTTGTTGGTTAAGAAATTATTTCTCATCTTGGACACAGATCCCCTTCTCACTAATGCCTCTGCATCTCTACCAGGCATTAGTGACCACTGTTCTGCAAATAAATGAGCAAATATGATTCTCCTATGCAACTGCTAAAAGTAAGCCGAGGTGCTTTGTCTCTACTGAACTTGTTATTCCCTTTTCTCTTCAACAGAACAAATTGATTTCCTGAAATTTTCCTTTTCTTTGTTTATCTATTTACATTGGCTTTTATAAAGTTTATTACACAGTCTGGTCTGCATCTTTTTAACCAGCTGTTTACAGTCATAATGAGAGCTGGAAATGAGCATGACCGAAAGGAATTATGACTGAATATCATGCTCTAAGTGTTCTTTCTTACTGATTTCTTAGAAGCTGTAACATGCTCCAAGCAATTTGGGTTCAAATAAAATCGTTCACTGCGCTGTCTTCATTTAAAGAAGTGAGTGGAGGATATGTGAAAACAAAGAGGGAAAATGGAGATGCTTGACATAAATAGCTTCATGTGTACTCCTGCTTTGTGTTTTCAGTTTGCTTTACCTGTTGAAATACTGTACATTTTAGGCAGCACGCTGAGTTCTTACATGCTCTCCATTCACCTAAAGCCATGGAAAGATTTATTTTGACTTTAAAACAACAAGTTCCTTTGGTTTTGTGTTGTCAGAAGCATAATAAGCAGTGCAGCTGCTTAACCTTTAACTGATACTCACTGTAACTCTTGTCTGGAGTTTAGAGCTCTGAGAAAGGAAGAGAATTTTTCATGGAAATGATGACTTGGGTGAAATGACAAAAGAGATCTAGAATTGTACCGGAAGTACAAAAAGACCAAATCAGGAATGTAGATGAATCTGAACGGTACTAACTGAAGTAAAAAAGATGAAAGAGTGCTGACAATTTCATGAGCAGTATGGCTTTTCTTGATAGCTTCTGGTGAACAACATTCATTCTACAAATCCTGATTTATGGAAGCAAAAAGCAAGTTCAGAAATGCAGGCAAGACTGTGATGGCAGTTAAGTTTAATGCTCAGAAAAATCAGTACCACTTGCATTTTTTTAAAAACACAATATTTTCAAATATTCTATTTATTTTTGCAGTTGAGAACATACTGCTGTTTACTCTGCTTATATAATCTAACTTGTTTATAAACACAAACGTCATTCAAGGCAGGCAAACATTGGACCATCTGGCTAAACTGAGTCAGATGGAGAATAACAAACCAGTCTATCTTTAGTCAGGAAACATGAAATACAGTATTTTTCACGCACCTCATTTGGCTAATTTCTAAGGCAGCAATGACTGAAACTGTTGGAGACAGATCAGAAGAAAACAGAACACTGAGCTTTGAGAGGAACACAAATGTCTCTGAAATACTTCAACAGCATAGAAAGGTCCAATGAATAAACGAGTTCCATAAATGTCATAACCATCTTGTTACTAGAAGGAGATTTGTTTATCATAGTGGGAATAGGCTTCAATGGATGTTATCAAAATAAATCCAAATGTATTTTTTCTTCCATAATTAGAGCATAAAATACTTTTTTAAATACAAAACAGGGAAATAGAGGAGAAAGAGAAAAGAGCAACAAAAATCACCCTACTAACTGATATTTCTTCAATTTTCCTTAAACTTCTTTCAATTTTTAAAGTAAGTGTACAGTCAATCAGAAAACATAAGCCACTGGAATCACTGTCCATCTGAACATAATGAAACACTTTGCTTTTATTGTGAGGGTGACCAAGAACTGTGAGAGGATGCAGAGAGGTTCTGGAGTCTCCCTCTTTGGAGATATTCAAAACCCTGTCTGGACAAGGTCCTGAGCAGCTGCTCTGGGTGGCCATGCAGGAAGTTGGGCAGAATGGCCTCCAGAGGTTCCTACCAAACTCAACCACTCTGTGATTCCACAATTTCAGAATTTCGGAAAAATTTCAAAAGAAGGTTCACATTTTCTGAGATTCATATTTCTGTGAGTTACTATTAAGGAAGTAGCCTCATTAAAACAACACTTCCCCTTCCCCCCCAATCCCCCCCCAATCCCCCCCAGTCTCCCCCAGGTTCATTCCATTACGTTTACGGGGTTTTTGTTTGTTTGTTTGTTTGAGAATGTATCAGATGTTCAAAGATATCAAATCTGTTTTAATCCAATGAAGAGGTGAGAGAGATTTATATCTGATAATCATAATGGACTGAAGGGTAAATGGCCCCATTTTTAAAACATGATGGAGTAATGATGGAAAGACAGTAAGCTGAATGCTTAGTAACTGCGTACAAAGTCCTGTACAAATGAGTACTAGAATACTTCTAGGAGAAATTATGTGATTCAATTAACTGATTATTTTGAAAAGGATAGGATACATTACAAGGCAATACAATATAGTAAATACAATATAATAACATAGGCTGTTCTGAAAGTAATGCCTTCTATTTTATTATATTGGCCCATGTCAGAAATGAATGTCAGAAATGAATGTTGGTGGTATGATAGCAGAGGTTGAATATTCCCACCAATATTCCATTACGTTTTGTTGCTGCATGACAGATGGCAGCAGAAATGCAGTATGACAGAATAGCATCTGACTCAGAAGTGCATTTGAAGGAAAGGGGTGGAATTGAATTCCTCTTTACGGAAAAAATGGCATCCACTCACATTCATTGATACTTGCTGTACATTGATGGAGATCAAGTAGTTGATGTGAATACAGCGAGGCAGTAAGTGGTGCATTTCAGTAGTGGTGACAGTGACAGTGACAGTGCATGACCTCTGCTAGTACAGAGTTTTACAAGTGCAGCACGCAGGCTTTTGTTCATTGCTGGCAAAAACGCATAACTAATGGTAGTGATTACAATATTGAAAAGTAGTGTTTTGTAGTTGACAATTTTCTCTATCAAATAGTGTTATTCTGCTCTTTGTATCTATTGTAGTATCCATGGAAATAAATAGGAGACATTACTCTTAGAGTGACCTACATAATGTAATATAATTTTATATAATATAAACCTGAGCACTCTTTTAATATTCATTTCATAGGAATCAAGTGCTATCAGTCAAATAACATAAAAAAGTTATGGATGCTCATTCTATGGGACCTTTATTTTAAAAGCTCCAGGAAAATCAGAGAAGCAATGTACATGTAACTGAATTTTCAGTGTGCTCTCAGCAAAGGTTCTCCTAATATGTTTAATTAACCACGAAAATTACTTTCTGCGGTTGTCTTGAGCAGAAAAAAAAGAATGTATATATTGAAATGAATGAAAGGTTCCCGTTTCCCCTGAAATCTCTCACCTTTTAGGTTTCCAATCAGGATTAATTATTCTCCCTCTACAGTGAAGCTTCTGTCACTGCCATGTAATTGTACACACTAGATCTAAAAAGGTTGCTAAACCAAGAGTTAACACATGTCTAGGGAGGAATTATTTGATAAAAGCATTTATGAATTTTCTAATACATGATTGCTTAGGGAGGAATGTTCCACTTAATTTCAAGCTGATCACCTAAGCCCATTTATGCTTAGCCATTAAAAGAAGGTATTTTTCATCAGTGACAAACAGAAAACATGTCTGTCTAAATGACATCTAAAGGTAAAGGTAAAACTGCAGTGAAGATACATTATCTAGTGAGTATTCACTTTGATTACATTTTGCATTTATATCATTCTGTAATATTCAGAAAAAAAACCCACAATGCAATATTCAAGTAATACACTTATTCTTTAACTGATTCCAAACAATGTTTCTGAATAACTGTAAGCCTGACTTATGTGCTTTTATTTAGTGTATCAAGCTCATTCTTGCATGCTTTTTTTGTAGTCTAGATATCTAAAGTATAGTGGTTTTGCTTATAGTACTTGGTCTTGCTGATATATTCAGCTTATTTGAAGCCACAGTTAACACTGAGATAGTTTAGGGGATGTTGCCCTACAGTGTTGGGTTTTTTATATTGTTTATGTACTGAAATTTCTGTCCAAAGTGATTGTGTAAAACATGGTCGAATATGAAACGAACAAATTCCTAAATGATGAACGCATTTTTTGAAGCCACTTACTGAAAAGTATCAGAAAGGGTAAGTTGTCTCAGTTCTGTAAAATGGATAGATTCTTCCTTTTGAAGTACTTCCTGAAATGAATTGCTCATGAAAATTGGAGTAATGACAGGATCCACATGAAAGAGGCTGAAAATCCTAAGAATGATGGAATATGTCTAAAGTTAGATGGCTGCTTCTCTGTCGATGGGACAGTTATTTCAAAAGTGCTCACATGCCTTTATGGCTCCTTCTGTTAGTTCTGTGGTGCTAGAAATATCTTTGGGGAATAACTACTGAACCCTTTGGGGGTGTTCACAGAATTTAATGGCACGAATACCACAAAGTTAATCCTTAAGCTCTCAGTTACAGTTCTTGAGGCCAGAATAATCTTGATGTTGATGCTCCAGTATGAGCTCTTGGATGTCTTTTGACAGATAATTTACACACACACACACACACACACACACACACACACACACAAAATAAATAAATAAATAAAATCATTACTTGAGGAAAATACTTTTATTAATAAAGAAAATTCTATTTTTTAAAGAGAGATTCGGAATTACTGATATGACTTGTTGGTAGATAGTTTCCTATAGCATTCTGTCAGGATATGACAGGTCATTATCAAGATTTTACAGCTAAAAGTTTGAGCTTTCTCACCATTAATGTTTGGATGGCAGGTTTCTGCTTGTGCAGTGATTTGCATGCTTTCTGCTCTCTTACATAAATCCTCAGTAGTTATGTTCCATGATTCTCTGACCTTTTCACCTTCCTCACTTATAAACATGACACTGTGAATATGTTTTCAGTGTCTCTTTGAAATAAGTGTTGTTTTTTTTTTTATTTTTTGTTGTTGTTTGTTTTTTTTTATACAGATAGAGAATAATTCTTTTAAAAGTTTACTGATATGTTTCTTTTTCTTTTTCTTTTCTATTTTTTATTCACCCCATCCACAGTAAATGGATGCAGCGTTCAGGAAGCTGGCTCATTACCTGAAGCATGGATGCAGTACCCAGGCCTTAGCAGCTCAGAGAGAAGCTGTGAGTTCTGCTGCAGTGAGAGAAGACAATTCTCAGTGATGCCAGTGGGATATCTCTGGTAAGTACAGAGAGGAATTCTAAGCATTTTAATTAGTGTTGCTATAAGGCTAATGTAATGTCCCTAAAGAGCAAACTTGAATTTCAGCTGTTGAAAAGATATGTCAGGTTGAAAAGTATTGGAGATGTGTAGTTCCAATCTCTTTCTCCCAGGAGCTGCAGTGCTGACAGATGCTATGAGGACACACATAATGGTTTTCTTATTACACTTAAATTAGGAAAAGACTAAAAAACAACAAAAAGACTACTTAAATGCAATAGTTGAGCTTTGTGAGAAATATGAAGGCATTTTATGAACAATACATAAAATTATTACTGCTAGGTAAACAGGTGGGAATTACAAGGTAGCCACACTCACAGCAGGGTACTAGAGCTACTTCTGAAACTGCCTCCTCAAAATCTTCTACATCTTAACATTGAAGATACCTCAGTTTTTAGCCTAAAAACATCTCACGCAGCTCATAAATGTCACTGTTACCCCTGAGAACTACATATTCCACTGAGGTTTAAAAGATTGATAATATGCATAACTAAGCTCAGCTTTTCTCGAATTTTTTTTCTATCTGGACCTTAAAGGCAAGCATACATCTTTGATAGCAGAGTAATTCCAATGAAGCTGATGAAGCTTGTCTAACTTAGAAAAGCTGAGCATCTGTTACAGTGTGTCAAACAGGTGACCATTTTGAACTGACAAAGACTGCATCAGGAGGCTTTATTGCATAGGGATCAGTGGGTGTTAAGACTAAGAAATAGAGAACTCACAGGTGTTGGCCTCAGACTCTGCAGCCCGGAGAGATAACTTCTTATGTTCACAAAATGATCTGCTTAATACCAAACTGAGATACTCAGATAAACAGTGGTTAAAATGTTTATCCAGCATTCAGCCTTTATTATAGCTATTACAGCTTTTTTTTTTTTCTTTTCTTTTCTCTATAACAACCTAGGAAATTTACTTAATACAGAGGAGTAAGTTTCCTTCACACCTTGAACTTGCATCTTAATAATTCCACCTGCAGCTGCTTCCTGACATCATAATAAATTTGCTCCCTAGGAGCTTGAATTCCATAGGCTTTTAATATTATGCTTCTGTTCAACTCCTTGAATTCTGACTGTAGAAGGGAGAATTGGGCCTGGAGGGACAAGACGTACAATTTTTATTGCAAGAGTGCACCTTTTGAATATGTATGTATTAATGCCTGCCAGTAATTGTCTTTGTGAATTTCTCTCTGTGCACAGTGGTAATACATAATATTAATCTTTCCTCTGTAAGGTTCTTATAAATTAGTGTCATTTACACTGAATGACTCAACTGTTTTGACTGTAGTTCAATTAGAAACAGAAATAATCCAAAAGACTTTACTGAGTTGTTGAAGTGAACAGTAGTTGAACTCTGGAGGAGCTACATTTCTGTGAGCCTTTTGCCTGTGTTGATCCACTGCACTGCACTCCTAACATCAAATTCTGAAGCAGAATGTGAAGCAACAAGATGCAGTTATTTATCAATTGTATGCTCTTATCTCTTCTCTAGTATGTGTGTCCTCTTTCAAGGCCCTGAATAATTATAGTTATATTCCAGTGGCTTAAATCCCACATGCATTCCCCACATCTGGTGTTGTCTGTTTCCAAGAGGCTGACAAATTCTCTCTCAGCTGTACAGGTTGCAGGCACCAGTGGCTCTGTATGTAATAAAAGTGCTTTGCATTACAAGATAGTATTTATAGTGAAATCTTGAATCCATTTGTTAACATGTCTGGGTATTTTTGCCTGCAGGAAGGAGTGAATGTGAAGGACGAGGCAGTTTTCCTTTCTTTCTTAACTCAGAATGTTAAAGTATAAGAATTTTTTGAATCTTGTTAAAGCAACTTCAAAGATCCTAAACCTTGACAAATCTTTCATTAACCACAGTAAAAGGAAGAAGGAAATGGTTCTGTAATACTATTCTCCAAAGAGCAGAGAGGAAGTTAATTGTTTCTACTGAGGGAGTGAGCATGGTATTTCTGAAATTGTTTGTTTGTCCAAAAGCTTCTGGTTTACGTCTGTTAAGTACATTGGAAATGCTCTGTGTGAATCAATGGAACAAACCAGTCTGGCATCAGTTTATGAGTATGCTGAAAATCTGGAAGTATGCTAAAAATTTGGAAGATTTCATGGATATCTAATGCTTTTACTTAGGAAAGGAGTAAGGGTACAGCTTAATCTCAAATTCTTCATGAGTATTTAAGATTGTAAAATATTCTCATTAATGAGCATGGTTCCTTTTGTTACAGTCAGAAAGATTAGCACAGTGGAAAGGCAATATAGGAGTAGAACGGCAAAAGGACAAACTGGAAAGGAATGCTCATCCATCTCCAAGGATCTAGGCTCACTGGGAAAAACTCCACAAGGGAGGGATCTCCAAACAGAGACCCTTCCCCAGTGGTAGTGCTTTCACCTGTGCTCACAGGGCTGAGCTGGTCCTTTCCCCAGGTGAACAATCAGTGTTTCAGGCTGTGACTCAACAGTTCCCATACACCTTTTTTTGTGAAGGAAATATGATTCTCTCTTTCCACTTTTCTCCTAGGCAACATTAAATCCACATAATGTGCTACAAGAAATGAAGGCACACAAGAATTAAACAATAAAAAAGAAATAGTCTAAGTTTTTGTGTTAAGTCTGAAAGAGAGGTAAGTTTTTGAGTGCAGGATTTGCTCTTCCTGAGTTGAGTGACAAAACTGCTGTTTATTTTGTGAGGAAGAGAATCAGGACTCAAATTATTTTGTTTTTCTGCTGTCCTTACTAACTGTCTCCGCAATAAATATGGACCTGGAAGAGGATGGGGATGTTTCTCCTTCTGTTGTATGTCAGTCAGTGGGAGCACCTCATTCTTTGTTTACTCAGGTGTTCGAAAGTGTTAACGTGAGAAACTAGTCCAGCATATCTAACAGGAAGAAAAAAAAAAAAAGGGAAGTTCCTCACCCATCCCTATGAAAGTGATTGGAGAGACGAAAGAGGCAACCCATCTATGCCAATGAGCATAGGAAATTTATTACAGAGAGCTATCTAGCTGCAGAAAAGTAGAATTTAAGAAAATAATAAAACCAGAACTCAACATCCCTCCTCCTTACTTAAAAGCCTTCTTTTTCAGAGCCTGCATTTGGAAATTGTAGGCATCTGCTTGTATGATAGCATCTAGAACAGTTTCTTGGCTGTCAGAAGGTTGAATACAATATTTAGAGTGACAGGACACATCCCTCCTTTTGGAGATCTAGCAGAGCAGTGAGAGATGATGTTGCTATGATTTGGAGGAACAGTCTTGCAGGAAGCATAATATTTCTTTTCCTAGCGTACCGCTGTGCTGTCCTCAGGATATTTTATCACTTTTTCTCCTTTGCTTTTACTGAAACATCCTGTGGGGAAATACAGCTAGGACGCAGCCAGCTGGCATTTAATTTTCAAGCAATGCTTAACCACAGCATAAACAGAGAAGAAGCAAGAAGAACTATAGCAGGGGGCCCATCATCCAGTGGAGATCCAACTGTGCCTTATTCTCACTCTGTAACATTATTTGTGCAGTTCTGTCTAGCACAACTCATTGAGCAATTAGCAGCAGTACACATGAGCTGGAAGAGGCAGCCGAGAGAAGTTGTGGATGCCCCTTAGCAGGATGTTGGATGGAGACCTGGGCGGTTTGATCTAATGAGTGGTAACCTTGCCCATAGCAGGAGTGTTGAAACTAAATGATCTTTGAGGTCTCTTTCAACCCAAATCATTCTATGTTTCTATGAATATTTACCTGGAAAGAACCTCTTCAAAGAAAAATTGATCCCTATTTTATCTATACCCACTGACAGATTGTTTTTGTCCATGTTCATCCCTGGTGCTTGAACTAGCAGGGAGCTTAATGCGCCTCAGATGGACTTAATCCTCTTTTTAGTTAGATTTTCATCAAACAAGTAGACATTAAGGAATTTTAAATTATAAGGAATATCGGTGGAACTAAGAACATGTTAGTTTAAAGCTAGGATGGAGAAAATTTAAGAAAGCCTGGACAAAAACACAATAAACAAAACAAAGCAAAAACCAAAAAGGCATTATTTCAATCTGATGAAGAGTTTAATGTGCTAAGAATTCATTTAATTTCTTTAAATAACACACAGAAACTTCCAGGAGAGGGTTCCCTCCTGCTGTCTTCACACTTGAAAAAAAGAGTGTGACTGATGTAATGAATTATTATATTATACAAGAGCTTATAAGTCCAACTTCAGATCGGAACAAATCTGCATTTTTGTCTTGTAGTTGAAGGAAAACTCACTGCTACAGGAAGCATCTGGAACCTATAGGGTTTGCAAAGGTAAACAAGCACTTGTACATTTTCAGTGAGATTCAGCCAGGCATGTAGCATATATAGCATATATGCAGCATATGTGCAGGGTAAAGTTGCCATTGTGAAATGTGTGTTTTTGTGTGTAATATAAAACTCCTGTCCTACTGAAGTTACACAGCTCAAAGCAGGCAAATTAGTGCTACCAGAGGCTGTGAAAACAGCTATGGTTTTACAGAAAAATGTTTTCAATTGAGGCCTCTGGGAACAGGGACACTGGAAAGAGAGATCTGTGAAGATATTTCGAGACTCATTATTTTTTTGTTGGCATGTAGCAATGTGTTATGCACAGATGAAATATACCAAAAGTCAGAATGATTTTTCTGTTTTGCTGTCTGTCTGAAAGTGTATAGGAAGTAAGTAACCACTTTTGCAAACTACCAAATTTTGCAGCAGCAAAAACAATTGTCCTGATTAATTTTTAATGACTGGCCCTTTCCTATAGCAGTTGTAGATAACTGCTAAGCACTGTGCAGAAAATTCACTGTACAAAAATAAAAGGAAGGTGAGCTTTTTATACAGAGCTCTCATTTTATTATGAATAGTGCAGTAGAAAGTAATAGCACTAACAAAAATAAGCTCACAGGACCGTACATTGGTTATGCAATAGCACAAATTCAAATTTCATTAACCTTCCTGACCTATACTTCAGAGGAGATGTAGAATGGTGGGAAGAAGTCAGGAAGACAGCAATGAGAAGGACAGGAGGTCTAGTAAACATGAACCAGGGAAAGGTTGAATGAATTAACTAAAGAAGAAAGGCTAACGTGGAATATGAATTCAGTAGGTAAACATAATACATACTGAGCAATTGCAAGGGATACAAAATAATTGTTTTTCAAGTTAAAAATGGAAAGAAAGCAGGGAGAGTATCAGCACCTCCTGTATTAAATTATCAAATCATACAGAGAACTTTGACTGTTTGTTGTTGATACGTGTTTAAAGTGGGAAAAAAGCTAGGCTGAAGTCAGAAAATATTACATATTGATGCTTCCCTCCTCTCTGTTTCTTTAACTATGTTACTTCTCTTGTTTGAGGTTTTTCACCTCAATTTCATATTTTGTGCACCACTTGCACAGTTGCACACAGATAGGGAAACCATAGTACTCAAATGAAGAAGTAAATTGGCTGTAAGAGTAAGGCAACAGTCAAATTCTTCTACGGGTCTTTATTGCTGTTGTCAGGGTAGTAAGTCCTGTGATGAAAGGACAACACATTGCAGATCTGAGGCACAGAGGTGTGTCATCTTACTGAGAAAGCAGGCCATTCCCTGAAAGGACTGCCTACTGTGCTCTCCTCATTTCAACACCTTTCTAGAACAAGACACAGTCTGACAGTAATGTCCATGCTTGGCTATTTGAACATCTTTCTGCTCTGAGGCATTTTACAATTTTTTCCATTATACTCTATATTCACCCCTGTGATTGGCATACATGTTTGCCTGTGAGGGCAGTTATCTGAGAAACTCCTTAATCCTGTTTAAAAAAAAAACAAAAAACCAACACTGTTGATTTTGTTCGTTTCCACGCGAGGAATGAATTTTGATCATTTTCTCAGTCTTCTTCCTGAGCTGTAACATTGTGCTGTCTTTGAAAGTCACATACTTGAAAAAGGAAGAGAGCATTCAGCTTGTAGATATACATCCAGTGAAAAACTTGAGGATCCTTTGTCACTGTATATTCAGCTTATTGCTTTAGTACAATAAAATGTTGGTTGTTTTACATCAGGTTGCATTTCTGGAAGCATGATCTTTATGTGCAATTTCCTTTGTTAAAAGAATATATCTAATGTTACACACTCAAACACAAAAAATTAAGAAATCCCAACATGCAGGCACATTATACTCTTTTTCACCACTTTTCCTGATTAGTTCAAAGGAATACAGTGAATATTTATGATTTTTTGGTGGCGTTTTTGGCTGAACTAAATCTTCAGAGCAGAAAAAAGAATTGCAGTTAGCCTAAAATGCTCCTTACTTTCTCTCTCTTTGTTATTCTGTATGTTCTATCTCAAAGAAAAGGCAGTTGTCAAAGGCAGAGATCAAGTAATTAATTCATAATTAAGACAGACTTCTAATGATAGACTTGCAATGAACTAGTAAGAATTTTGCCATCAATTTCAAGAAAGTTAAGGAATAACTTAGTACGTGTACATTTACAATGTGTTTGTCTTATATGAAATGATCATTAGCAATATGTTGAACAGAATACACTGCTCTGAATTAAGAAAAACAGTGAGAACTACACCATATTGAGTATTTTGTGAGACTAGGCCCTGTATGCAGTTGTGGTTTAGGTGGAGATTGTAGATGTCAGTTAAGGATTACCCTCCTGAGTGAAAAAAGGTCTACAGAGATGCCAGTTGTCCTGTGAACAAGCGATAGACTGCATTTTTCAATGTCCAGAACAATAGGGTCTCATGCTTGTTTGATCCCTTCACATTACTATCAAATACCTGACATTAATTTTAGTGATTTGAAGTGACAACCCACTAGTTCTGCAGGCAGTTACTCTCCAGATAAAAATGCACTGTTTGGAAATCACATGCCCTTAAACAAAATTGCCTTTCATATCATTGACTTTCTAAAAAGATTAGAAAAGTTTCAACTTGCTACTTCCAGTGCAAGTATGGAAAATAGTCACTGAGGAGGTAGGGAAAATGCACAGAAAACAATATCTTTTCTCAAATGTTTGCACAATGAGATTTCTGCTCGTGAGCTGAACTAAAACACTGTTGGCATTAAATTGCTTGCTTACTTAATAGAAAATATTAAATATTCTCATATGACAAGCACTGGGAGCATATCCTCATATTTGACAGTTAAAACTGATTGGTAACATTTCATCCTTGTTTTCTCTTTTCTGTTCCTTATATTAATCAGAATATAATTGTATGGTTTCCATGGATCTAGCACAGAAAACTACCCCTTTTTGGCTCAGAGTGATTTGAATCTCTTTCATGAAGAAAATAACTAGTGTGAATTTTAATAATCTTACTGACTGACCTTTTTGTACAGACGTTATGCTAGTTGAGGTGGAAAAGAAGCTGATGGCCCTCATAAGTAGCTTGCTATGCTTCATTTAGGGTGATTTTTTCATACTGTTACCTGCATAGGAAGATGCATATGGGAGCTTTTTATAAATAGAAGATATACAGGACATGGCAGTGCTTGCTTTTGCTAATACATGAGAGCCACACATAGATAACTGCACCTGAAAAATAGCATTCACTACTTTGGTCATTCCCTTTTAATTCTCAGAGTTCTTATTTAACCTTCTAAGCTCTCTACTAACCATTCAGCTTCAGTTTGTTTTTTTTTTTTCTTTTCAGTACAGTTCAGGCAAATGAAATATTACTAATATTTTACGAATTTTGAGTCTAACTTGGAGCCTCTAGGTATTTCCTTGATCATTTCTCAAAGAAAATGCAATTTATCTAGATAAAGGACTCTGCCTCTGAGACCTTCTAAACCTTTTATTTATTTTAAAGATTAAGACCTTCGGTAATCAACATATTTTGTGGACAAAAATGTATTTTCTAGCCTGGACTGATTTCTCAGCCATCCTTTCTGCACCAGACCATAATAAGGTAATTCACATGTTACTCTTCTACCACTGATACCTCTTCTGTCTCCTGTTCCTTTTCTAGTAGTTTTAGAATATGGAGTTTTGAACCCCACAAGGGCAAGAGCTACAGCATTTAATTTACTGCACTGTTCTCACATACCCATTTATCCTTTTCAAGCAAGTCTGCTCTGACAGAAAATTACCAAATTATCACCCTTTGTCACAGGCAGCCATAACCCTAAAATCTACTCCAGTAGTAGTGAGAAAAAGAATTCATAGTGCATGCTGTCTCATAAACGAAAGGGAAGGGAAGAGAAAGGGAAAGGAAAGGGGAAAAGGTTTAATAAAACTGAACCTTATCAAGGGCTAGTTCAGAATAATGACCTGTCCCAGATCATTTTTCTATTCAGAAAAATAATTGGTTAATTCTCCCGAATTTCAAAGAATCTTTTTTTCTGTGTAGGCAATGGAAATGAAAAAATTTCTACTTTCCAGTGGTTAAGATTCAGTATCAATATGGTCTTCTAATTTGGACTTCTCTGAATATCAAGGATCTTGGAAAGAGTGCCAGCAATTGCAGCAGTTGTGGAAAGATGGAACAGAGTGTTCTTATCACCATATTTTGATGACTGATGCAAAGAAATTGACAAGAAACCAAATAACTGCAGATATATTATAGCTCTTTAAGAAGTTAAACATTTTGTTAGGTATTCTAAAATACTTTTCCTCTTTTTGTCCAGTTCTTAGACAAAACTGTGACAAATACATGACGGTGAAGATGCGCTTACCTCAAGACAGCTTTAGGCTTGCCCTTGCATCTACTGTTCTCTACTGTCACAACTGCTGCCTAATTCACTCATCTGTCATGTGGCTTGGGGAGTCTACTTTGTACCTTATAGCAGATTATAACTTTAATAATTATTATTTTTTTAATTAATTCCTATGGAGGAAAACAATTCACACATCCTCCCTGCTGTACTGGCAGACTGTCCAGAGATTGTTCAGTACTTCTGCTATAAAAAAAACACAACTGTGCTTTGAGGGTATCTCAGAATGGCGGGAGGCTGTGAAAGTCCACCATGCAGCTACTCACTTGGAGCCTAACTCTGTTAGCAAAGCTAAAGCAACTTTAGGTATTCTTGAGGACTAGCTCTTACTTTCTGTACATGGAATTATATGAAAAAGAATGAGGGAATGCAGGATGCGACTACATGATGTGGAACTGAGACAGGAGTAAGCATTTTTATGTACGTATTCAGAACATTCAGGAAGAGTTAAAATAATCTGTTTTTCAGTAACTGCATATATATAACACCGCCCTCACCTCCATAAATTAGGCATCTTAGCAGTGGGTACTAGCATTTTGCTCTCTTTGCAAAGGTACAAAAGAAATTATGCCATGGTAACAGCTGTAGCCTAGTAATTGTGAACTTGTCATATGCACAAGACGTATAATCACAATGATATAAATAGAAAAATATAAGGAATTTGGTTTGCAAGTAAAGACTGACATTTTTATGGCTATGTAGATGAAATGCAAACCAGATGGATGAAAACACTGGTCCCATAACTATAAACCATTGGAAATGTGAATTTATAGTACAGAATTACTGAAAAATAATTCTCCTGCATCAAGTTGCTCACAAAGTCTGGTTTCTGTAGAATTAATTTTCTCTTTGATCAGACTTTTCCAGACCTAACTGCATGTTATTTTCTCTGTCCCAATCCTCAACACCAAAGGGTTTTAGTCCCCCAAACACTGGAAGCAGAAGCCTTATAGGACACATGCCATCCTGTAGTACTGAATGATTGGTGTCAGGGCCCTGACCACAGCTGCTACCTTCCTAAATTCCATCAATAAATAATCCTGATTTATAGAGGTTCTAATCAACTGACTGTTCATCTTTTTACACTTGTCTCACCAATAACTTTCTGGTATGAATTTAAGAAGTAGCTGGCATGGCTTGTTCATTGGTATATAACAGCACTGCCACCCTCTGAAGAAAAAAGGCCAAAATAGAGAACTTAAGCTGTTAGTACCTTTGCATATCACATTAACTGTAGGTTATAACCCCACTCTGAGGACTTTTCTGAAAGGCTGAGCTAACCTAGTGTCATCCAAAACAGCAGGTTTTTTTTTGTTTGTTTGTTTGGTTTTTTTTTTGCCACTATGCAATCTTCAGCTATCACTAAATGATGTTCTGTAATTTTTTTCTGTCTTGGTTCTCTGCTTCTCATTTGACTATAATGAGACATAGCATTTCCAAGCTTTCATGGCTAGACAGCTGAACTGACTAAACAGTTTTTTTTGAAAGCATAAAATGCTACTGCACCTCTCACACTGAAAAACACTGAATATCATTACAGAAGAAAACTGAATGTGAAACCAAAAAAGCAAAGATAATTCTTAAGTTCATAATATAAAATTATATAATGATCTGAAGTGAGAGAAGCAATGGCAGTGCTGAAAGCTGCTCTGTTTGGGATGATATAGGCAGTGAAGAAGAGCATGTAATTGTTATGAATATTTCCTTTGTTGTACTTGTACAAAAGACCGTGGAAAAAAAGAGAAAGGAAAAGGCCAGATTAGCTTATGTTTTTGGCATAAAACAAAATGAGGAAATGACAATTTCAGGATTATTTGCTGAACTGGATGAAGAGCAATGTTTATTTTATACTTAATCCTGCATGCTGGTCCATGGAGAGTTATTTGGAGATGGATACCAACACTAAGCTTATTCTAGAGTTATTTATACAGAGTGCTTCTGATGAGTATGAGCAGACAACCATTTGAATGTAAAAGCAAATAAGAGAATATTGATTATTTGGGAGAGAATGGTTGGGAGGGGAAAAACTTGGTCAAGGATAGTGACTACTGCATTGACTTTATAAAGACGATCTCCATGATCACAGCAGTAATTGCCTAAGGCTGAAATGAGATCAGATTTAAATATTTAAGCACTCAAAGCCCCAGAACTCATGGAATTTTAATGGGAAATTTTCCACTCACACATTCACAGCATATTCAAGTAGGAAATGTTTCATTTGCTAGCAGAATATACATTTCACTGCTTTTTGGTGGCCAGATTGGCTAAATTGTTGTTTGAATTTGTACAAACACAAAGAATAATAATTTATTTCTTATAGTGCTTTTTTTTTTTTTTTTTTTTCTATTTTTTTTCTGGATAGTAACATTGCACACAAACTTCTCAAGTTCTATGCTGCAGAACTGGTGACATACTATGAGAATTTTCTTTGTTGTATGCAACAGGCATCACACCTATTACCTCCAAACCAGTATTAGTTCTCTGCATTTCTTGTGTTCTAGGATAGCATCTGAAGTTTGTGATAGCCTTTTCTGTATTGATATGTTTTCACACTTGTGTCAGACTCAATGGAAAATAATACTGTTCTGATAATCTACTCGCTTGGATCTTCCTTCTAATGAGTTTCTTACAATTTCTCCTCTGTTTCTACAGACAGACATTGAAATAGTAAATCTCATCTCTGTTCTTGACCAACATGGATATGGGATTCAAATATTCACAGGCCTTAAGCAGGAATGTGACTGTGCTAAATAACTACCTTTTTCTTCTCCAGGCCAATGCAGCCTGATTCTGACTCATCTTGTCTTCCTGTATCTTCATTGGTATTTTTTATACTTGATGGCTCCAGTGAAAGCTCTTTTCTGACTTTCTTAAGCAACTGTTATACAATCACTTGACATTTCAAAATGTTGTGAAGAGGAGATGATGGAAACCCTATCTGAAGAGTGGATGTTGAAGGATAGCTGGAAATGGAACATAGGACAAGGGTAAACTGTGTAAGAAGAATTATTAAAATTGACATTTTGTAATACTAGTTAAAATAGTATCTTTTATCGTATGATTCCTTATTATATTGAAAGGGGAGGCTAGTATCAAATCTTCACTGAAGTTTCTTCTAAGCACTGGAGCTTGTGTTGATACATCACTATAATTAATTTATCAATTTTCTTCAGACACTGCAGTTTTCTTATGGTACTGAAAATCTCTTCACTTACAATACATTCAAGAAATATTAGCTCAACTTTATTTTTTAAAATTTAAGGAACAGTTTTAGTATATTACTCCTGTTATCCATCATTAAAGAAAATCTTACATATTAGTGTACTTTCAGGCATGACAAAGTTCCTTTGTGCTATTTTAGGATTGTGTGGTTTCAGTTTTGTTAAGTGGGAGCCAGAGGCAGATATCCATCCTCTACCATAGAAATATTTAGACATGCATACATCTTTTCTCATCTAAAGAAGTATTCATATGACACATTTTACCTTCTAGCCAGAGAAAGCTAATGATTTATCTTTACCTTTACTCACTGGCTATAGCTGGAGATGAAAATAGGCAATGCGAAGAGAAAAGGAAAATCCAGATGAAGGAAACAGAACAGTGACTCCTGGAGGCAGCTTCTCTTGTCAGTCTCTACTGCTCTGGGTCCACCAAAGTAAGCCAAAGGTAGAAGTCCCTGTGCTGTGTGCCATGCAAGGAGCAATGGATGCTGAACAACTGCTTCCCTGATGTGCCTTGCAGTTGACACACTTCTGGCTGCAGGTGCAAAGAAATACATTGTCTGGGAAGATGCTGCTCTCACATCTATAAATTGTTGTCTCTGTTCTCCCAGTGTAGCTATGCCTTTAAGGGTTAGGTACACAAGTCCTATCTGTAGCAGGAGTTACAGCTTCTGGCCCAGGAACCAGTAGATAGATAATGCATCTTTTTGAGTCCTAGTTGCAAGGATGTTGCTGGTGAACGATATTTCCAAACTATAAAGATGAGGTTTCCTCTGCCTCAAGTTATTTTGTTTGTCTTGTGTTTATGTTTCAGCTCTGTGAAGTAATCTATCTGGGAGGAGGCTCACAAACAATTGGCTGAGGCTTTTCTTCTGATACAGATCTTCATAACCATTGAATCAAATTCAAATACGAAAGTAAAACTGTGCTTCATCCTGATGCTGGGATGTTGAGTACAGATAGCTGTGCTTCCACAAGCATGCTATGTTCCTGTGTCTCTTCAGCTTTCATTTGGAAAATGGCTAATGCATAGAAGATGAAGAATATTTTGATAGGCTACTGGAAATAATCATTCAAACCACATCACTGCAAAAATTACACTCAGGTGTAACAACTGACTCCCACATAGCTTTTGTAACTTAAAAATCCAGCTATAATTTAGGCTTCTTTTCATATATTTGGTTTTTAGTCTTTAATTGCACTTTTTCAAACACTGAAACTACTTTTGTCTCTACTTCTTTGTATTTATTTGATATTCTACTGCTTCTTCTCAAGGGCTTTCGTCATCAGGCTGCACTCAAGCTGACTTTCAGCTCATGTCAAGTAAACACAGGGACAGACATTTGGTTGGATTTTACTAGATTTATTCATGACTTGTTGTCATTATTTGTGTCTGAGCCACATTTCCCACAGGCTCCAACATTATCTCCTGTTGCTTTCCTACATCTGTTCTAAGTACTGCCCTTTTTTTTTTTTTTTTTCCTGTGCAGCATCCTAATTCCTGATGGTGGCAAGGCTTCAGAATTCAACTCTATTATCTTTTCCCTCATGGAAATAGGATGATGAAGAAGAGTATTATCTGGAATAAAATTATTTTCTTTAGGAAAATTTATTAAACTAATTAAGTCTTTGGACTCCTTCCCCTATTTTTGGCACTGGATGGTCTCCATTCCTTGAAAATTACAACCAGCTTAGCCAGTATAATGCAGCCTTACAACAGTGTGTCTTGCAAGTGGACAACTGAGGCATAGAAAAATTAACAATGGGTGGGAGGTCAGAAAGAAAGGAGCAATAGGAGATAAATATTTTCTTGCTTCCTAATCCCTTTTCTATTTTGCCTGATACACAAAGCAGAGCAACTATATGCCACAGAAGAGGCAGATCGCCGTCTGAAAAATAAAAACCCATCAGTTCATCTCAGGAAATTCTGTAAGACTGGTAGTATGCAGCTATAACTTTGCTCATACAAAATCACTGCTAATATATTATTCTGAAAATTAAAGAGGGAAAATAGATCTCTTGTAGCCCCTCTGCTTGCCTGTTGCTACTGAAAGCTCGTGCAGCATCCAAGTCTGCAGTACTGTGTGATGTTTCAGAGAGACTCGGAATTAGCAGCCCCTTGACTTTTTGCAGCGCCGAGTCCCATTGGCTGGAAAGCAAAGCAGAGGCGGAGAGTGCACAGTATTTTTCTCCTCCACACACCATAAAGCAGGCAGTCAGCATGCACTGCCTGACAGCGAGACTGGTGCTTGGAGTTTGAAATTAGTTTCTGCTCGGCAGCAGGCACCTAAGCATTTTACATTTACCTCTCTCAATGGAAGAGTTAAAAAAAAAAAAGACCTGCAGCATAATAGTGAACTAAGCAAGAAGTGAATTTAGGGGAGAATCTGATGCAAACTTCCATACTGTTGGGACTCAGTGATACAGATCACCAAGATGAAATGTGATGATGATCAGAATCTGCATCTGTGAGAGAGCAAACCAGCATCTCTGAGTTTGAAAGCTTATTTTACAACAGCAAAGTGCTCTGAACTACTGCCTCAGTGCTGCCTCATTTTTCTTTTCTTCCCAAACTGAAAAGCAAAAGGAGGATTTCAGAGGAATACAAAAAGGACGGTTTTAAAAGCAGGAAGCTGAGAGGGTTTCTCCATAAGATGAATTTCACCCAGCATCATGGGACACTCCAGCCTCTCCATTTCTGGAACCACAGCAACGGACTGCACAGGGGTGCCAGCGAGCCCAGTGCAAAGGGCCATTCCTCGGGAGGCTGCTACGAACAACTCTTTGTATCCCCTGAAGTGTTTGTGACTCTGGGCATCATCAGCTTGCTGGAGAACGTCTTGGTCATTGTGGCAATAGCCAAGAACAAGAACCTCCATTCACCCATGTACTTCTTCATCTGTAGCTTGGCAGTGGCTGACATGCTAGTGAGTGTATCTAATGGATCAGAAACGATTGTCATCACGCTGCTAAACAATACAGATACAGATGCACAGAGCTTTACCATAAACATTGACAATGTCATTGACTCAGTGATTTGCAGTTCCCTGCTTGCATCAATTTGCAGCCTCCTCTCAATAGCAGTGGACAGGTATTTTACTATCTTTTATGCCCTCCAGTACCATAATATCATGACGGTCAAGCGCGTAGGGGTCATCATCACATGTATCTGGGCTGCTTGCACTGTCTCAGGCATTTTGTTCATTATTTACTCTGACAGCAGTGTTGTCATCATCTGCCTTATCAGCATGTTCTTCACCATGCTCATTCTCATGGCATCCCTTTATGTTCACATGTTCATGATGGCTCGGATGCATATCAAGAAGATAGCAGTTCTACCAGGGACTGGCCCCATTCGCCAAGGGGCCAACATGAAAGGGGCCATCACTCTCACTATACTGATTGGAGTTTTTGTTGTGTGCTGGGCCCCGTTTTTTCTGCACCTCATTTTCTACATCTCCTGCCCCTACAACCCTTACTGTGTGTGCTTCATGTCCCACTTTAACTTCTACCTCATCCTCATCATGTGCAATTCCATCATTGATCCTCTTATCTATGCATTTCGGAGTCAGGAGCTCAGGAAAACATTCAAAGAAATTATATGCTGCTGTAGCTTGAGAGGGCTTTGTGATTTGCCTGGCAAGTATTAGACTGAAGTGGATATGTTACTGTGTATTCAGCATACAGCACAGCCTTCTAAGCCATTAGAATCTTTTTTCATCAGAACTTGGGTTACACGTTTAAGAGCAAACACTTCTTTCTCTTTCCCTTCCCTCCCATCTTTGTATCCCATTTATGTGTAATTCATATTTCTGTGTAGTGTTTGTGATGTCTACAGTTTGTAATTTATTTGGTTAGGAAGTAGCACTTCATAGCAGTTTGTAAGTGAGTAAATAAATGTAATGCTGATTGTGAAATACTAACAAATATGAGCAGCTGTATGTTCCAACTGCTGACAAAATAAAAAACTTGCCTGAGTCACAGTGCATATTGGTTGATAATGTTCCTTATTCTGCTGAAGTAATTATAGCTATTCATTATGCTGTGTACAACTTAAAATAGAGCTTATGCTTCTCTATTAGTGGATTAGAGGTTCACTAGAATTAGGAGGCAAATTTGTCATGAGAATTACTGGAATCAAAGGGTCGTGTTCATTTATTTTATATGCTTTTCCATGTACTCTAAAACCAGCAATCCTGTTCTTTGTTACAGCTACTGCTTACAACAAGATTTTTTCAAATACTTGCTAGCCAGACAATTGGAAGCTTGCTTTATTCTGGTTTTCAATATGATGATTGCTGTGTGTTTGAAAGTACCTTTTCACAAAATTAAAATTAAAATTGAATTTGAAATTAAAATTGAATGTTCCCTGGAGCACCAGTTAGCACTGGATAAATTTAATAAACAGGCTGTTACCTTCCGTTCCCTCACGAAGCAGCTGTAGTACTAACACTGACAGTGCTGGCACCTGTGTAAAGCTTTGCAGTGAGGTTCAGCTGATGATAATGAAGAAGGGATATCAGTCTTAACATTCAATTCTTATTCTGATGTTCTCTGGTGAACATCAGAATAAACTATAGAAGAATAAACATCAGAATAAACATCAGAAGAAAATACAACTTTTCTAGAACCAGCTGCTTTCTGGTCTGAAGCATTATTAGATGAGATCCACTGCCTGGATCCTTACAGAGAAATGAAAGCAGGAATCAACTTGTTGTGACCACCTCAGGCACTACTGTGGACCGTGTGATCTTGTCTGGGCAAGAAGGTCAGCAGTCTGAGAACTGTCTGTATCTATGCTTTGTATCTGGCAGCCCTATGTGTTAGTGCTGCTTGAGGACAATTCACCTTTTCAGACATCTAATTTAGATGTTTAATAAGCAGGTCTCTGACTTTAGCACCTTGGAAATGTTTAAAGTGCAGATGGAAGTACACAAGAGCCCATGGAAGACATCCTTTAACACCTTGACAACAACAGCTTCTATGTAAGAGCATAGGAAAATAAACTTATTTATTCTTGGTAAGTATAAAAACAGAGTGGTAACTGGAAAAGACCTGGAAAGTTTTGATATAGAAAGTTAAACTTTAATGTAAAGAATAATTCACGTTTTTAGCCTGAGTGCTTTATTCCACCAAGATAAACAGTGAATTAGTGAGATGGCAGTTATAATTCCTGTTTCATTAGGTTAGCCCGAGACATTAGAGGCAGATGTTGATGTTATGGCAACAGAGGTTGAACTTTCCAACCAATATTCCATTGCATTTAGTTGATATCTGACTGAATGGTGTCTGGTGCAGAAGTGCATATGAATCAAAGAGGTGAAACTGAATTTCTCCGTAAGGAAAAAAATTTCACACGTTGATATTCATTGTTGCTTACTGAACATTTATGGAGACCAAATGGTGAATGTGACAGTGAGGAGGAGGGTGGTGCATTTCAGCAGTGGAAATAGCAGTATAAAAGTGATATGAAAGACAAGCCACATTCCATGTGGCCATGCACAGCTGTCACACCACAAAATGAAGAGTGCCTCAATCAATTCATCTGCCCAGATTGCCTAACGGTGGTGACTATGTTGAAAAATTGTGTTTTGTAGCTGAGAATTTGCTCTATTAAATAGTGTTACTGTGCTCTTTGTAACTATTGTAGTTTCCATGGAAATAAATAGGAGGCATTACATTTGAAGTGATCTACATACATTAAGACTACTTTTT
>NW_024962263.1:13705199-13765211 GCF_019238085.1 Lagopus leucura | reverse complement strand
GGGGGGGGGGAGGGAGGAACTATAAACTTTTCAGAAATACAGCTCTACCTGGTTCTACTTGGTAGGGAATAAAAGATACCAAAGTAGGAAGCTTAATGCTCAGTGAGGGGGAACATGTGAATGTATTAAAATTAATAGGCAATCCAGAAATCTTCTGGAATTCTCTTGGACTTTATTAAAAGCACTTCCTTCTCCCAGAAGACGTGATGCTAGCTATGCAGAAATGCTCTGGCAACAACGCGAGAAATTTCTGCTCCCTATTTGAAAAATCTCCCTTGATCTTTGTTCTGCCTTATGCTATTTTAGGGCTGTAAATTAGGATAGTTGGTGCCAGAGATTTGTTTTGTAGTCTATGGGTGCATAGCAGAATGTGGATGGGTTCAGCAGAAGGTGGAACAAGAGAAAGATGTTACTTTAGGTGCTAAAAAAATTACCTTGAAAATCCCTCTTTCTCTCCTTTTGCTATATGAGGACTTGATACCTAATGTATACAAATCTGAATGCTGAAGAGGCTATGCTTCTTTAAATTATTTCCTGAAATCTCAGTTGATTCTTAAAAAAATAACAATTTTACTTCTTTGTGCAGTGCAAAGAGAAGAGAATTAACTTTATTTTTATCATGCCAGTTGGGGGTTTTCACCAGTGGTATTCTTGTAGTGTCCAAATACCTTCTGCATCTCATCTTCATTTATTTGGACTAAGATAATCAAGAGAATTTTGGCCCCTTTAATCTCTAAATTTCATTTGGAATTATATGTTTAAAAACTAGTTTATTGCAGAGTTTTATCAACTTTGAGACTGCTTGACATCTCTTCTGTCTTTGTTACATAAAGCTGAATGAATATACCTACTTTTTAATGGACTTTGATTTAATTAAAGACTTTTTTAGTTCATGGTATTATCTCTAGAGTGTAATGTATTGAAGTTGCTGGCAAACCTGCAATATAGATAATTTTTCTTTTCTCAGAGTGTTTTCTCCTTTTAAGTAGCTGCATCAGTTTCTGTTTGCCTATAGATCTGGCAGCTATCCAGTAGGGAGTCATAGAAATTACTGTTGCAAAAAGTAAATACGTTAATCTACTTTGCTGGAGAGTGATGAAAGTGGAAGATGATTTTTCACATTCAGTTTTCTGGAGCTTTGTCTTTCTATTTCAAAATGTTCTAAGAAAATTAATTTTCTTTCTTTAAATATCTGGGATCCTAATCCCTTAATATGTCACAGTTTAGCTATGTTGGGTAACCATGAGACATTCCTCTTTGGCAAAGAAAAGGTTTTGTCTCCACTTTACAGGTGCAAATACTTACGTTTTCACTTCTGGAGAAGGGGCTAATGTATTTTCTTAGCCTCCAAGAATGTAGTCTATTGCTGAGCTGGAGACTGATGGTTGTGTTCTTTGTCCTTTCCCAATAAATATCGATAACATAACATAAAAACTTTGAGTATTGAAGCAAATGACTTTCTATAAGTGGGACATTTCTTTAGCTTTGAAGTAGCTTTTCAGCAAAGCACATGACTCCAAAGCACACCAAAGAGGCTGCAGTTGTCTCTGTATAGTGGATTTTGAATGGTGCTCTGACATCTCCTTTGCAATAGAACCATGCTGTCAGATGTAAGTAAGGAGAAATGCAATTATGAGCTCGTGGGGTACTAAATGTGCAGCAACAGCAATCTCTGCAGTCATACCCTTAATAAACGTGTATTATGCTTGTTATTCATGTAATTCTGTAACGACTTAGTTGTTGTTAAGGCTAATCCTATTCCTCAACATGTTTATCCAGGGGTCTTTCTTTCTCAAGCTGAAATTCTGGTGAATAAGGATTTTGGAGCTGATTTAATTGATAATACACTGTATTGCTTACTGCAGTCTCAATCCCATCAGAAGGAATTCTCAGAAAATGTACTTTTAGGAATGAAATCTTAATTGTTTGTCCAGAAATTACCTCAGATTTTAAATTAATATTCCAATACTTGAAATCACACCTAAGTATTAGGTATTCTAAGTATTAAGTATTCTAAGGCTTTCTCTTGAGATGAAGTGCTTCTCTTGCTCATTAGTTCTGTTGTTTTTGCTGGTTATTTGTGGTTTTACCCACTATTTCTAGAAGAGATTTTCAAGTCTGAGGATTAAATATCATTCTTTTCAAATGTGTAATATAAACCTTTCATTGATTGTACTTCTCACTTATTTGTTCTCTTCCAAACATTGTTCATTTGTTTCAGCGGCTTTCCTCCATGCTGGGTGTATTTTTGAATTTGTACAGAACTGGACTCCATCTTCTCCAGGTTGGGTTGGCCTTGTCCAAATCTCCCATCCGGCCGCTAACTCGCTCCCCAGCCCAGCAAACAGAGGGGAGAAAGTGAGAAGAACAGGAAGAAGAAAGCTTGTGGTGAAGGCAAAGACAGAGATGCAATATCTATCTTTGTAGCCAGGCAGCGTTTTGTCCTTTCTTCCCCAGGTGCTCAGCAAGGCGCTCTCCCATGGCTGCTGGTCCCAGTCATGGCCTGCAGTGGGGCAGCCCCGGCCTCTCCTCACACAACAGCCCCACAGCACCCAGGGATGATGCCTGGCATCCTCACACTGAACACAGCATGGCACAGTGCTGTAAGCAACATTTCAGGTGAAATCCTATTGCTCCATACATTGGCGTTTTGCTTCAGTTCCACAGAAGGCTTAAATTATTTGCTTCTTTCACAACCACAGCTTTGGAGTGGCTCAAACATTTCTTTTTTTCCTGCGTTGAACTAATCGGTCTGAAACGTTCCTCTCTCAGGCTCTTTCCTGCTGAAAAGCTTTCTCTGTAGAGCTTCAGATAGTGTTATTATCCTGAATTAATGACTCTGAACACTGTACAGCAGAATCCCATCCTATTTCTATTATTTCAATCTTCTGAATGATCCGCTTTCCCTAACTGATTTTCAGATAGTCTTTCCTGTGGAAATTGCAGTCAGCCTTTTGCCACTGAGATGTGACCCTGGCACATCTCTGTTGACACAGCCTGTGGGACCCACAGGGCAGGCTCAGGATTCAGGCTCTGATGAGCAGGGACCCATCGTAAATCTTGCCTATATTGTGCCAAGTGTCAATAAAATGTAATTTACCTTGTTTTGCAGGTGGCAAAAAGAGAGCTGAAATTCATACATGTGTGCAATATGAGATACTTAACTGCTTTTGAAACAAAAACCTTAGAGCTTATTAGAGCTTTTTTTCTTGTAAAAGGGAGCAGGTAAGCAAAGAAAAAGATGAATTAATTTGGAAGCCGTAGAGAATAAACAAAACACTTTATTTATGCAACGATCTGCAAAGAAAATACTTGCTATAGCAATATTTTCTCTTGAGATAGCATCTCTGTGCAATTGTCCTGAGATTTTTTCTCATGCTAGCACAGGTCATGTACAGTTCAACATTCAGTCTCAAGGACATCATAAAGAACAAAAAAATGTTACAAGCAGGCTTTCTAATGTTCTTGTATTGAGTACATTGTGAAGGCTACTATACTATAAAAAAAAAAAACACCTTGTTTTTCCCCTAAAATAGGAAACAAAATAAGAGGTCCGAATTAGAAAAAAATAAAAAGAAGAAAAATTATATGCCTGTTACTGAGTTAGTCACTTTCTACACTTATCTTGACTGTTTTGAGGGAACCCAAAAGCTTTCTGGAAAGGAAGAATTGTGAAGTTATCTGTCCATTGATATAACTACCCATGTATAAACCGACCAAGTTCTGACTGAGTAGTGCATTAAAGCACTGAATATCACAGAATCATGGAATGGCCAGAGTTGGACGGGATCTCAAGGATCACGAATCTCTAACCCCCCTGCCACATGCAGGGCCACCAACCTCCCCATTTAAATCTAGACCAGGCTGCCCAGGGCCCCATCCAATCTGGCTTTGAACACCTTTAGAGAGGGGGCATCCACAACCTCTCTGGGCAGCCTGTTCCAGCACCTCACCACTCTCTCTGTAAAAAAAATTCCCCGTGACATCCAACCTGAATCTTCCCTCCCTCAACTTAAAATAATTTCCCCTTGTCTTGCTGTTATCTGCCCTTTGAAAGACCTAATTTCCTTCCTATTTGTAGGCTCCTTTTAGGTACTGAAAGGCTGCTATGAGGTCACCCTGCAACCTTCTTTTCTCCAGGTTGAACAAGCCCAGCTCCCTCAGACTGTCTTTGTAGAAGACGTGCTCCAGTCCCTTACAGTCATCTTACAGTGTGCATAATGCATACTTTATCTTCTCATTATCTAGATACACATTGTCACAGTGAAATTGGAAAAAAAGCCTGGCTCTGCGTGATGTTGACCTAAATATATGCTTGTTTGATAAAAAATAATCTTTACTTATTATCCTGAATTTTTTAATGGAGAGATGAGGTGGGTGTTTTTGCTTTCTTATGATTATTGCCTTGTACTTCACTCATGGAAATATAATGCTCATAAGTAACATGGACAATCTAATTTTCTCCTTGAAGACAAAGATTCTGGTTCCCAGTAAGGATTGGTTATAGGCCAAATAGGATGGTATTTCTTCTCATGCTGTGTTAAAGGTACTCTTGCCTGTGAACTGTTGTTCACAATAGTTCAGGACTATTTATCACCTGTTCCTGCCAATTGCCTAAGGCAGAGAACTGAGACAGCAAATCTGTGAGGGGTCAGCTGAACTGAGAGATGATCCAGGCTCATTGCATTTCAAACAACTCCTCTTGAACGTGGAAGAGCTTCTGGTGATGCCGAGAATACAGTACCCAACAGACAGGTGGTAAAGGAAATTTAACTGAGTTTGGACTGCATTTTTGGTTCTGGCTTCAAGCAGGATGCTTTACCTACAGAGGCTTTATCTTCCATCATTCCTGTAGGAAACACCATTTTTCTTACTATCTTTGTGGAAAAGCTGCAGGTGTCCCAGGCTATTCTGTTCTGTGAAAGTAGCAGATAAACCTCACCTGGTTCAGGAGAACAGGGCACGGATAAAAAATAAAAGGTAAAATCTAAGCAACCTAGACTGACATTAATTAACTCAAGTTATATACTAGAGTGTGTTGCCCTCACAGGTCTTACTATGAGCCAGGTTTCAACTACATCTTTATACTGATACTGACAGAGCTGTTGTTCCTCTCAGAGCTTGGTCAGTCATAAAGTATCTAAACTATGCAGAAGTATGGCATTTTATACACTATATAATACATATTTTTTTAACAAATTTTAGCTAAGTTTTCAGAAGGCATTGGATACCAGCCAGGCGAAATTCAACCGCTCTGGCTTTGGATGCCACAAAAATCCTTTGTTTATCTGAAGAGCATGAATATTTTCATTCCTTTAAAATTTTAATCCTGCAGTCACTTTATGAAATCTCAGGCAACTTAGTCACATGTAGTGCCTTAATTGTCAAATCCAGGATTATAAATGGTGCACCAATATATTCCCTGCTTTGAAGATTCCTTGGATCTCGGCTATTATATATATATATATATATATATATAGGCCGGTGAGTCTCACCTCCGTGCCTGGGAAGATCATGGAACAGATCCTCCTGGACAACATGCTCAGTCACATAAAGAATGAGCATGTGATCCGAGACAGCCAGCACGGCTTCACCAAAGGAAGGTCATGCCTAACTAATCTTGTGGCCTTCTATGATGGAGTGACGGCATCGGTGGACGAAGGGAAGGCGACCGATGTCATTTACCTGGACCTGAGCAAGGCCTTTGACATGGTCCCCCACCACATCCTCATCTCCAAATTGGAGGGAAGTGGATTTGATGGGTGGACGACCCGATGGATAAGCAATTGGTTGAAAGGCCGCAGACAGAGGGTGGTGGTCAATGGCTCTATGTCCAGGTGGAGGCTGGTAACAAGTGGTGTCCCCCAAGGGTCTGTCTTGGGACCGGTGCTCTTTAACATCTTTATTAATGACATCGATGAGGGAATTGAGTGCACCCTCAGCAAGTTTGCTGACGACACCAAGCTGAGTGGTGCGGTTGATACGGTGGAAGGAAGGGATGCCATTCAGAGGGACCTCGACAGGCTGGAGGGCTGGGCTCGGGTGAACCTGATGAGGTTCAACACGGCAAAGTGCAAGGTTTTGCATTTGGGCCGGAAGAACCCCAGGCACCTGTACAGGCTGGGAGGAGTGGTCCTTGAGAGCAGCTCGGCAGAGAAGGACCTGGGGGTCCTGATGGACGAGAGACTGAACATGAGCCAGCAGTGCGCTCTGGCAGCTCGAAAGGCAAATGGGATCCTGGGCTCCATCAGGAGAGGGGTGGCCAGCAGGGACAGGGAGGTGATTGTCCCTCTCTACTCGGCTCTTGTGAGGCCCCACCTGGAGTACTGTGTCCAGGTGTGGAGCCCTCAGTACAAGAAAGACATAGAGATTTTGGAAAGGGTCCAGAGGAGGGTGACTAAGATGATCAGGGGGCTGGAGCACCTCCCCTATGAGGACAGGCTGAGGGAGTTGGGCTTGTTCAGCCTGGAGAAGAGAAGGCTGCGGGGTGACCTCATTGCAGCCTATCAATACCTGAAGGGAACCTGCACCCAGGAGGGGAGTAAACTCTTCAAAAGGGCTGACAACAGCAGGACTAGGGGAAATGGTTTTAAGTTGAAGGAGGAAAGATTTAGGTTGGATGTTAGGGGGAAGTTCTTTACTAGGAGAGTGGTTAGGCCCTGGAACGGGCTGCCCAGGGAGGTTGTGGATGCCCCGTCCTTGGACGTGTTCAAGGCCAGGTTGGACGGGGTCCTGGGCAACCTGATCTGAGTGTGTATGTTTGGTGGCCCTGCTAGGCAGGGGGGTTGGAACTACATGATCCTTGGGGTCCCTTCCAACCCGGGTGATTCTGTGATTCTGTGATTCTGTGATTCTGTGATATTCCAGTTCTGAAAGTCATGATTGACTGCACAAAACTAAAAAATGGTTATAATGCTTAAAATCATATGTGTTTAATGCATATAGATACTGAAAAACAAGACCCTCTACATTAATAGAACTACAAGTTTATTTTTTTGTCTTTCTAATAACTGTTACTTCTTAGTTTGTCTGTGAGAGTAGTCAATGAGGTGAATAGCATGCCTTTTTTAATTAAATTTCTTCAGAAAGAGGCTTTTTTGAGGCAGAATGTAGGATTGTTATTTTAGTTTTAATGAAAAAAACATCGATTTCTGAAGAACAGCCAATTTCTCAGACTGAAAAAAACACAAATAGGTCATAGAGCAATAATATGTTTGAAAGCAAACAATTTGTTCTGTTTTACTATAAGATCAATGGATACAAGTAACTTCCGAATCTTGTGCTGAATATGAGTTCTTCTTTCTCATACTTTTTGAATACAATGACTGATGAGTTAACCTAGTCCCTAACAATTTAAGAGTTTAAGTCCGTAAAAAGATGTATATCAAGGAAAGAATTGGTAAAGAACAAACTCTTTCTCTTCTCTTTTTTAGGTAGTTCTGTCTGTCACCACTAGCTTCTTCTGGAATAAGCAATACTACCGTAAGTCAGGAGATGCCCAAAGCATTGCTATGGGTTTCTTCCATTGCTGCCTTCACTCCAGCCACATCCAAACTCACGGGTGCCTCTGTTCTTCTCTCTGGGCATCTTTGTTCCTGGCAAGAGCTCTTCTAGGCTGCCTGATTTTTGTCCTTTTGCCAGACCTCCTGATCTCCAGACTTACCTCCTTCCTGACCAGGATGTATCCACGTCACTTCTCTGACATTGACTTCTGACCCAAATTAGCTGTCATTTCCCAGTAAATGGTTCAGAACTATATTGGTCCTGTTTTATGTGCTGGAAATACTACAGCAGTTAGTTACACTTTCTTTTTTCTGTATTGTCTTTGGGCATTTGAGTTTGCAGCCACAGCAATACACTGGGAAGAGTTACCACTCCAAATTTTTATATTCAAACACTGTCAGGATAGCCATCCATCACTGAATTAATTGTTTTCTTATTAATTCTGTTGTGTAATCGATCATAGCACTTGATCTTAAGCGCTATGCTCACCTCACCTGCCATTTCCATCCATCTTTTCTTAAACCTTGAAATTGCTATTCAGATGCCCAAGGGATATTGCTTTAGTAACTCAGTGGAAAAGTTTAGTTTATTCCAAAATCATCTTGGTTTTTAGCTGTCATTTAGAAGGATTGTCTGTGCTCGGGAAATCCCAAGGAGAAATGCTCAGGGAGATGAGTACTTCTCTGTGCATCTGGTTATACAAAGAAAAGCAATGTTTTGACTTTGTCTCCTGAGGTATAGCCTTTCCCTCCCTCACACAGCAGCGTTGCCAGCAAGTGCATTGCCAGACATCGTGAAGTGTGGCTTCTGAGGGCCTCACTTTTTCTGAAAGCCACAGGAAGAAAAGACGAAGCTCATTCACAGTCTTTCTTGTCTTTCTGTGCTGCAAATAAGGAATGAGTTTTCCTGTAGAAATAATCATTAACTACAAAATAATTAAGAATGTATTTAAAATAGAGGAAATTTGAGGCTGTATTTCTCATAGTCTGATATTTAGCTTTCTTAACCTGAATGTTGCATTCATGGTACTTTCTTATCCTCTTTCCCCTAAAGAACATCCCTGAAACTTCCTGATTTCCTGTATCTGCAATCTAATGATGTGTCTTTGGCATACCTCTCTTCTGTTGCAGTGCCTTCACTGATGTCAGGGAAATCTCAATGGTAAACATTAACTTTCTAATGATGACAACAAGAACAGGAAAGGACCCATTTGCATCTGCTTTTTCATTCTTAGTCTCTCATATGAAGACATCAGACATCTTCTTGTCGTTCAGGTTTTAAAGCCTCTTTTTATAAACAAAGGTCAGCCTCAAAAAGATGAGGTGCAGCTTCAGGAAAAAATTAAAGTATATACTTGGTATATGTTTCAAAACAGAGAAACTGATTTTTTTCCCATATTAGATGCTGGGACTGAAGAATGCATGTATGGCACTATTTGCTTTTTCTCTCTTTTTCCTTCAATCTCATAGGAAGGAAATATTTTAGAAATGCAGTATATTTTTATGTTAGATTTTAACTGTAACATATGATGCACCTCTGAGGTAGCTGAATGTGAAGAATGTGGCTACTGAAGATTATCTAGTGAATTCACTTCAATGCCTGACAAACAGGAGAGAAGCTATTCTTTGACTGTGGGAATATAAAGGTCTATTATTCATAAATTCCTTCCACTTAGCAGACTAACACATAGCATCTACTAAGAGAAAACAAGAAAGCAAATCCCATCTGTTAAGCATGCAGTTCCATGTTTCAATTTTTTGCCACGCGTGTTCAGGGTTTCAATTACTAAGAGGTGCTAATGCCAGAGTAAGGAAAGCATTTCTTGTATTTTGTGCTAGGTGAAGAATTTAATTTGGTAATACTGAACAGCTGGACCTCCAAAAGGTCTCAAAAGACAGCGTGTCCTTTGCTTCATATGCTTAATTTCTTAGGTGAAATCTCCAGACTCGTTCAACATTCAGGTTGCACTCCCTTCTCTGAGCACTACTTTTAGGAAAGGAAAGGTGTCCTCCTCCTCAGTAAGTAACCCTGCAAAGAGTGTGTGTGTCTCTGCTGTGTTTCCTGACTCACAATGGAAAACTTCTCAAACATGACTCTTTAAGTGTTAGGCATCACAGATAAATGGTTTTCGTGGATTTGCAGTTTATGACGAATGCTAGTTTCTCCTTCAACTTTAACACCACAGTTCATAAGAAATAAAGAGAAGTAGCAGCATCTCATAGGAAAGAAGCTGATTTTTAAGACCAGTTAAGACAGAATATATGTGAGGATGCCTCCTCTTTTATATCTCAGAAAGGAGTAGGCTAGCCTTAAAGCAATCCTTCTAGAAGAGACTGTGCAGTTCCTCCCAAAAATGTGCTGCTTTTAGCTACCTGAGCAGCCATCTCTAAGCAACAGAACAGAACTGCAGTTCCGTGATTTAGGCAATGAACTATTCTCATAGCTTCCTATCTCATGAAGTATAATACACATAGCATTTGTCTCTGAAACTGGGTAGGTTTATCAGCACTTGAGGGGCCTTTCAGTAGTTCACCTAGGTTGTTACAATGCTTCAGAGGTCACATAGTGCTGTGGTATTACCCGCCCAAATAATTTAATATGAGCTTCTGAGCTTCCATTTATTGTTGCTCTATCACTGGAATGCAGAGAAATGTTAACTTCAAGGGGGATTCTAAGAATAAATGCCCAGAATTTAGCTTTCCGAATTTCAGCTTCTGAAAGGGAAGATAGATGATTTTCTTAAACAATTAAGGCAGGATGCTCAGGGAGACTTTAATCTCTCATCCTAGCAGCTCAGAATCAATTTAAAGGAGTATACTTAGAGTTTTCTGTTTAAAAAAGTACTTATACTTAAGTGGTGCTAGCTTTGATAGATGCAGAAAATGAGCATAGTTTTTATCTACAGATACTGTAACAATCCCTTAATACCTGAACCTGGCTTCTAATCATACTAAAAATATTCTTCACTGAAATTTGCCCTCAAAAAGAATTTTAAGAGAAGGATAAGGATGCCACTTGACTATCCCCATGTATGGGAATAGTATCCCCATGTATGGGAACTGCTGAGTCACGGCTTGAACCTCTGATCACCTGAGGCAAGAAATGAGTCAGCCAGAGGAGCACAGGTGGAGGCAATTCACCTGTGCTGCCTCCTAGACCTATTTAAGAGCTGGCTACCAGTGGGGAAGGATCTCTTCTGGAGATTTGCTCTGCTGGAGTTTTTTAAGTGAGCCCAGGATATGGATAAGCTTTCTATCTATACTCTTTTTGTTATCATAATCTGCTTTGCCTATCTCTCTTGTTTATTTCATAATTATAACATCTTAATATTCATTGATTATATGCCCCGTTTTTTAGGATGTAATTTGCTACGTTTCTGCAGATTAATTCACTTGGCTGTCTCTAGTGTCCATGTTTGCTTTGTTACTAGACCCATAGCACTTCAGAGTAGGGATTTTGTATGTGCACTTCAGTGTTAAGCCCTCCTGATATGCTCCCAGGTGCACGATACAAAAATAGCAATAAAATAAAAAGTGTGAGAGTACGAAATGCATTTCAACTCAAAGGTGAAAGATGCGTGTTATTTCTTAGATTTTTTTGGCCACAAAATCAATGAAATTTGGTGCTTTGCTACAGTATTTCTATAGAACTGTGTTGATAACTGGAGTAGTTCTGCAAAGATTATTTTTAATATATTGCATGAAGTACAAGTTGTTCCAGAACTCCAATAATTTAAACCTGTTCTCAGCCATCTTGAGGTAATAGCATCTTTTATAATTTCTGAGCACATTTTGCTTTAATACAAAGCCCCGGAAAACTGAGCTTTTCAAAAACTTTCCTAACAAATCAGCAAATTCCTTAAATGCTCCCACTGAACCATGATGAACTCTGTCAAGTAGCTTGGCACTCCTTCTGTCCTGTATCCTTTGCTGGAAAACAAAATTAAGAAAGATTAACTGCTCAGCATGGCTAATGAGCAACTTATGTTGGTATCATTTAAAGAGGAAATATTTATGTTACATTATCTCCTAAATCCTGCAACTGTATTGGATCCTGCTGTGCTGAGTGCTTTACAAATGTATGATAGACAGGGACTACTTGAAAGAGTTTCTGGAGTAAATAATACCTAGATCATTTGGTGAAAGATTCTATATAAATGCAAAGCAGCTGTTATTACAGTTGGAGGAAGAGTGGAAGCTGAATTTCTTTTGTACATATTATGCTGTTGCAATAATTTTCCAAGAAATGAAAGTGATTTCTCTCTTAGGTGAATATCTTCCTCATGTCCCTCCCTCCTTCCTTCAGGAATCTCTGCGGCTCCGGAGGTGGGAGAGGTTCTTGGGAGGGAGAGTCTATGAAGATTTCTTTTTTATCTAATGTGAGTTAGAATGCTTTTTTTTTTTTCATTCCAAAGCGTTGTGGAAAATAATGAGAAGAAAGACTGCTCTCTGCTTATACTGTTTTTTTTTGAGAAAAATGTATGCAATACTAATAGAGGAGCAGTGGTAGAAATGCCAGTGTATACCTCCTCATGAAACTCTCTGGTCCAGTCTCTCTGAAATGGATAGTAAACCTGAGCTGACTGCAGTAAACTCTGGATTTCACCTCTGACATTTAAATGCCATTGTTGTTCAAGTACAGAGTTGCTGGGATTGCAGGCGGCATGCTATAAATGAAAATAAACCTTGCACCAAGAGTTTTTATCCCACTTGCAACATGATCTGATTATGTTCCACTTTTTTCTTTTTTCCCAATATCAGAGTGACCACTTAATGGCCCCAAAGACCAGGGATTATTTGTACAAGTTTCTTTGTAATCATACTATTCTGATTCTGGAAACTCAGAAAAAAGCTCTGCCTTGATCTTCCTTTCTTTTTCTTCACATAATTTATTCTTCCCCAGCAATGTAGGCTGTATGTTGTTCTTTACTCTAAAATTGTTCCTCTAATATTTCCTCCCATTTTCCTGTGCGTTCCCTTGTAGTCTTCCTTACTGGGAAAGAAGTGAGAGTGCTCAGATGGAAAGTGTAGTGTGATGCCAACAGGGAAGCATTGTGGCTAAGGGAGTGTCATAGGAAGGGGATCTGATGTTGGTCAGATGTGAAGGAAGCGTTTTTTATGCTTTTTTTTTTTTTCCTCTGTTTATTTTTTCCATTCTTTTTCCCTTTTGGAAAAAGAAAAGCATAAACAGTGTTGCATCTTAAGAAGGTACTGAAACTTGCTGGAAATTAAAGCAAGCATGGGAAAAGGAGAAGGTATTTCCTTGCATATTCTTTTGTTTTAATGCTTCTCATCCAGCAAGAGCTCTATGCCAAACACTTGTCATCTGAAAGTGCAGTGAAGTACTACATTCTGTGAATGAAAGCCACTTTATTGTTTCCATATCTTCCCCGTACAGGAAGGTGCAGACAGCATCACATCAAAACTCTGGCTAACTGCCCAAGCAAAGCTGCCCACGAAGGCCTACTTGCAGGTGGGTGGGCCCAAATGTGGGCAGAAATTGACGCACTTTAAGCTAGCTGGTTTTGTGTAAGAATTCTTGTTTTACAGTTTAAAAATAAATGTTTTACTCTGCCAACTTCTGTAAGTAGATTAATGTTTTACTTTAAGTCTTTCTGAGCTTTACTGAAGAAAGATCTTCTTGTGCTTCCAAAAAACCATAAGCATATTTTCTATTTTTCAAAGCACATTTTCTTATGAGATTAGAGGGGGAAAAAAAAGCCAACCATTAAATGGGGTTTCAGAATTTAAGACTGAATCTTTAGAAAGATTAATCACAAATTGTTAAGCAGCACAAATGCAGACCCTGTTCATGCAATTGGGAAGTCCTTTCAGATGGCATTATTATTTCAAACAGACAAGTTATTGAATTTTGAACATATATTAACAAAATCCTGTGTTACATTATCTTAATATGTAATTTAGAACCTTTTATTCTAAAAATATCTGGATTTCTCATGAATGGCATAAGGTCCAGTTTGATTTGAATGTGCTGTCTTTACTAGAGGTAATCTTACTTCGAATCTGTATATTGAAAAAGAATTTTTTTTTTTTTTCGGAAAGGGTTGTTAAGCACTGGAATAGGCTCCTCAGGGAGGTGGTGGAGTCACCATCCCTGAATGTGTTTAAAAGCCATTTGGATGTGGTGGTCAGGGATGTCATTTAGTGGAGGGTTGTTAGAGTTAGGGTAGTATGTTTAGGTTGTGGTTGGACTTGATGATCTTTAAGGTCTTTTCCAATCTGAGCAAGTCTACGATTCTGTTAACAGTCATTTAAAACATTGTTATTAGGATTTTGCTGTGCAGCTACAAACAGGCAAAGCCCATCTTCAGTGGGCAAAATGAGTTCTCAGAGCTGCTCCTGTTAAAAGAGATGTTTATAGTAGTTCTAAACTTCTGATAAATGCAAACAGCCAGAATAAGCCTTCAGTAACACAACACTTTGGAAAGACTGGCAATTTCTGTCTTAGACAGATTTCTCTTGTGCATAAAGTTTTACTTATTGGAAACTAAATACTGAGATTTTGAAAGTAAAAAAAATTAAATTAGAAAGAAAATAAGAATTCAAAGACTTCAGTTTATACTTTAAAAGTACATATAGCTCTATATATGTGAAATACAGTCCCAAGGATGATTTTGTTCTTCCTGTGACATTAACAGTTCTTCTACTGCATCAATAAGAAAGGTCACTGGTGTTGCTAGAACTTAGGACTAGATACTAAAATCTGTCTCTGTGTATCTGGGGTGTTGGAGACACATTTGCTTTGAAAGAGGACTTCAGGCTGATAAAGATTCATTAACTTACTGTTGAAGTCTGGCAATTGTTCTATATTCTGAATTCACAGACATAGGGACTGGTTACTGTTCATATTACTTGAACAAAAGACAAGTCAAGATGGAGTAGTGGTGTTATAGGTGCTCCTGGGTGACATTAAGCATGTTGCAGAAGTTTGTTTTGATCTTCTTTATCCAACCTTTGAAGCTTTCTTAGATTTATATCTTTTTTGACTTGCCTTTTTTCCAGAGCTGATCTTATGTATTACTTTCCTGATCCTCCTCTTAGATGAAAGTTTTCCTTTTCTGTGACTTTGTCTTTGTATGTTATCTTTCAAGTGGCTTTCATGACTGTTTCTTAAATCTCAAACTGAGAAGACAGCTGCTCTAAGTTTCATGCATGCTCTCTGAAGCTTTCCTGCATAGGAAATGGCACTACTTTGTATTCTAAGGGCACCTAGCATTTCATAGGGATGTAAGAGCATGGAGCAAGGGGACTGGCTGTGCAGCAACTATGGTGTTAAGCAGAGATCTGTCTGGAGATGTTTGAAGGGGGAACTCCAAATCATCTGCTGAATACATCAGGAAGCATTTTAGAGAACGAAAGACTACAGACGAATAATATCAAATTCCTAGGGAAAGGACTGAGATCAGGGCAAATCTTTTCATAAATATTTGTCCTTCACTATCTTAACAATTATATACCTTCAAGTTTTCAGATCAGTTATCAGTCTGCTGAATTCTTAGTTACCTGCTCTACTGTCTATAATATTTCTTTTAAACGAGCAAAAGTAAACCAGAGGGCACTTTCATAGGGTGCAAAATTAATGACTACTGGTGGAGATTCAGCTGTCTTAGCTCTAGACTAATCACTCTTCTAAGATTTGCTCTTAAGGCTGAACAAAGAGAGAAACGTGCCTCTGAAGGTTAACTGATCTCCTTTTTAGAGATTTCTGCAGGTATTATCTAGAAATCCCCATCTTACCCCATTACCTAGTCTCAGGCTCCCTCTGTAGTCAATTTTCCTGAAAGCAGAGATCCTGGATGTCTTAGCTCCAGCAAGCCAGATGGATAGGTATCAGTGGAAGTGTGTGTGAGGTATGTTGTGATAATCATGGCTTTTTTTGGAATTCAGAACTGGTCACCTGAAATGCAGGCAAGGTCTGAAAATGAGTTGTCTAGAGGGACTTCTGGCTGCATTACAAAGCATAAATGATAATCTCTGTGTATAATCAATGGATATCAAGATGTTACAATCACAATATAATCAAGAGTGTTAGGCAAAGTGGACAATGATAACAAAAGAGAATAAATGGAAAGCTTACCCTTATGCTGGGCTCACCTACAAAACACCAGAAGAGGCAATCTCCAGAAGAGATCCTTCCCCACTGGTAGCCAGCTCTTAAATAGGTCTAGGAGGGCTGGAGCCTGGCTCCACTCCTTCCAGCAGCACAGGAGAATTGCCTTCACCTGTGCTCCTCTGGCTGACTCAGTGCTCGCCTCAGGTGATCAATCAGAGGTTCAGGCCGTGCCTCAGCAGTTCCCATACACTCTGTCAGAGGGTTATGTGAAGGAGCAGAAATAGGGTGTAGTTATTGTTTGGTCTAGATAGAAGTCTACGTGTTGCCTTGCTCTGCTTTCAGGACACTGGGCCTGTGTTTTACATGGCCTAGGTCTCCCAGTGAGCTGTGCATGTAGCCAAATAATTTGACTTTGGAGTTTGGGATTTTACATTTTAGTCCTCTGCTGTATTGACCCCTAAGGAACTGCTGGAGTCTGAATTATCTGCACTGCACAGCCCAGCCTGAGCTTCATAAGCTTTCAAATGAGTGGAATTTAGTTTAGAATGTTCCCTGTGCAGTAAAGGAGCAGAAGAATCAAACTAGATGCTCTGTACATATCAAAGCCTCCCAGATGCAGTTAATGAGAGTGAAATAACACAAGAATTATTTTTATTTTTCTCACCAGCTTTTGAGTTCAGACATATTATGTCACGTGGAACAGGAAGCAGATCTTGATATCATCTGAACATCATTACCAATAAATAAACAAAAGCTTGTGTCACTGAAAATTTAGTCTGTATTCCAGTGGAAGTGCTTATGTACCCAATATATATGGGCAAAAAAGCAAACCAGAATATTTGCACAGTTTCTCACTGGTGACTTGGATTTATATAGAATTTGGCTAACGATCAAACAGGAAGGAATGATTACTTATTTACTGGTGGAAAAGTAAAAGAACAATGCATGCTCACTCTTCAGAGCAGAGTGGAAGATGCACTAAAGAAAATTATAACAAAATGTGATAGTGAAGTAGTAGAGTATCTCTGTATTTTGAGAATGGGGTAGCTCTGTTAGAAACATTCAACCTAATGATTACAGTGCATAGGCATGGATGCATTTAAGATTGCTTTGTGTGGTGTTAAAAAAAACATCCTTTAACAGAGCACTCTGTGGTCCAAAATAGAGCAGAAAGTTGTTTGCTTTGGCCAGATCCTACAGGAAGGTTTTGCATTGGTACCTCTCTGGAAGCAGAATTATCTTAAGGCATTTGCTGTGAAAACCCCTGGCACCATTATGAATTACTAAGGAAGTCTGTGCCCCAGGGTGTTTTTTGGTCACCAAGTCTTATTTCAATAACCTGAAGTAAGGATACACTCAGTGCAGAAGGCAGAAAACGTTTATGTAAACTGTAACATTTTCCATGGAAAGATTAAGAATAATCTTTGAGCTAAGTACTTACAGACCTAAATGTAAAATAAAGGTTACTTAGTTTTCCTTTCCTGCTGGTTTCTTCATCTGTGAAAAGAGATCTCTAAACTAATCAAGTTGCTTTTCCTGTTGGCTAGAAGGCAAGAAGTACATCCAGAAGCTATTGCATAATCAGTTTTTTATAAACATGAATAAGTTTGAAATCCTGGTGACACAGACCATTGGAGAGAAACAGCAAATGGCTGTGGAGAGGTTCTGAAGACAAAAGCTGAAAATACTTTATGGAGACAAATGGGAAAAATATGATCATGAGCACCCTTAAAAAATAAAAACTCTGGCACGTTTTTATTTTGTTTTTAGCTCTCTTCTACTTGAAAGCATTATATTGAACCATTTGTTTAAGCCCCGCACTTCCAAAATAGCAAAGCTTTTTGAGACTGGGACCAGAAAAGAAACTGATTGGAAGTTTGTCTTCAGTTTCCGTTCTGATCCTTCATGTATGCCTGTGCTTCCTGCTTTACTGGAGTGCTGCAGCTGTTTGTTTTGGGCTTGCTGATGGTACTTCTGGCAGGTGCATATCTCTCCAAGTTTGACAGGAAGTGACTGTTTTGTTAAAACCTTCAGATGGCTCCACTCCTCCTTGTGCTTGCTAATGCAGTCACTGCCTCATCATTTCTCACTTTCTGAGAGATACTCTGGTAGGCAGGATGGGTGAGTTTGTCTCATCCCTGCTCTTACAGGGCCTTTCCTCTCATCTTGCCTGGGGATTTTTCTGTCCCTATGGCTCCAGCCTTTTGCTTATCTACTGGCATGTCCCATCCTGCACCAGGGCAGCAAATTCACTGTTTTTATTTTGTATCATCTGGAAATGCTGATGCTGGATGAAAGGTTTTTATGCTAACGTAACACTTGTTGTGTCTTTCAATTGATTTTTCATTTTTATCTAAAATTTTCTGGCTTGTATAAGTGTGGGTAAAAATAGTGGATAAATGTGGGTTAAAAAAAGTGTTCTGGATACTGCGTGGTGGCTAGCAGGATTATTTTGGATGCACTGTTGCTCTCATCTGGGGACTGAGCTGCAAAATTGCTGTGAGAGAGTGAAACATCTTGGCAGAGATATAGAGCTACTTTCTTATCTCCAAGGGAACAGGGTGAGACTCACTCTGATATGCAAAGTCATTATGATTAATGGCTAATATCCTCTGCATTAAAACAAATTTGTAGCTGTAGATTTCAAAATCAGTTTGGGGATAATTCTAGTCTCCATCAATAGACAAAGGTACTGATTCAGCTCCACGTTCCTCTTTCTTTCCACTGGTAATATTGCTACCCTAACAATTTTCATAAGACATTAGTATCCCTAAGGAGTGGATAAAGGGGCTTTTTAGCCAGATGTCCTACACCTGTCAGTGCTGTGCAAAAGCAGAGATAGTGGTCAGGGTGCTCAGGGCTAGTATGGCCCATTAAGATGTATCACTGGGTAGAGCTTCTGCTGGTTAGAGCCACCAGGAAGTTTGAGCAGACAAAAATCAGGAAGCCTTAGTTTTTCCTTAGATCACCTCACTTCATACCAAATCTCTAAATTGTTTGGGGTTTTTTTTGTTGTTGTTGTTGTTGTTTTGTTTTCCTCTGCAGGCACTCTGTGCAAAAAGAGTCATTCTTCTCTTTCACTTCTCTACCCTTAGTATGAGCAATAGGTCTGGAATGGGAACAGTGAAAACTAAATCAGAAATAGTCAATACAGGGTGGTGAAACTTTACAGTCAGGACAACACTGAAAAATCATGATAGAGTAGAACTTTAGGAATGAATAATTCTCATAGCATTAATGCTTCACATCACTGACTGCCTAATTTTCTAATGCTTCTGAGGTGTGATAGCAGAAATTATCTCTGCTAATTTTCTGTAGGCCAGTTATGTATATCCTGCTGCTTATCTGTTTTGGTAATTTCTGCTTAATTAATCTTCACAAATTTATTCCTATTTATTTAAAGGGATCAGTCAGGTTTTTAAAAGAACATGAATGAGAAGAAATGAAATGACAGTCTTTATGCTGATTTTTTTTTTTCAATATATCACATGCCTCACCCACACCCACACTGCAGATTTTTGTGTTTTTAAAAAACAAGGGCTACCGAATAGTTTTTTCCACTTTATAAGTAAGCTACATGTTTTAGCAAACATGTCTGGACTTTTAAAAATACTAATAAATGGCTCCATTCACTATAGAAAACCCTTCAAAAAAGGTTTCCTCTTACTTATGTTAGTGACAACAGCTTCAGAAGACATGCACAAACACAAAAGAAAAAGGGAAATATGGAGAAGAAAGCACTGTAGAACTGTATTCCCTCCCTTCCTTGGAATTTTCAGAGAATTACACACAAAAGTCAGGAAAAAATACTACTTTTGGAATATGAGCAATAGAGTTTGAAAATAAATTATGCTAGTCATGCTACAACTTTAATTACTCATTTCATGACTTTACAACTCTCATGAAAGATGTATTTGAAGATTATAAATTAGTACTTTCCTATCGGCCTTGAAATATTAGTATAATAATTCTTTAGAATGAATAAAGACCTACAAAGATAGTTTTATGAAAAGAAGGGATTTTATTGTGTAATTAAGTTTTCATTCACATCATCTATCTTTTAGAGGAAAAAAAAGCATATGGGACTTCTAAGAAGGTTTCACATGACTGAAAAGAAAGGTTAATTAACTTTACTTATCAGGTTGCATTAGCAAAATAGTTTTATCTCCAAATGGAACAGAAATTGGGAAGAATTCTCTTAGTAAAATGTGTATTTCAACACATAGCAACATCTGCCTTGTATCATGTCCTACTAAACAGAAGAGAAGGCATCAAAGAAGTATCCTGCTATAATCCACTGATTGTGGAAGGACCATTGGTCCTCAACAAAAATAGATGTAACATGCTATGGCAATTGGCCTGGAGTGCCTGGTATAAAAAGAGGCTGATGTATTTCAAAATTAATGACACACAGAGATAGTTTGCAAAGGGAACTCGGAGAAATTATGGTGAAAGTATTTTCTATTGCCTTTCTCTGAAAGAGGCTTGTTGCTTGGCTGCTTCTGGATGCAACAAAACAAGAAAAAACCTCTCTCTCTAGACCTTCCACTTGTGCCCTATTACAATTCTTACAATTCTGAGTACATTTTGTCCTTCCAACTCATTTTTTTTCTTGCAGAGGAAATTGTGGAGTACTGATGGCTGCTGCTTTCAGCATCTCCCAAACTAACTGATGGCTCATCCTCACTTGTGTAAACTTGATGTGGAATACTGAAACCCAAAAACAAAAAAAAACATAGAACCATGACAACTTGCCACCGGATGCTGTCCTGGGGCTATGGTTCTGACCCACTGTGTGATCCTCTATGTGACACCAGGTGCCTGCTGCCTACAGATCACCATTCCTGGCTCTCTGTCTAGCACTGTTCTCCTTCCAGCACCCAGCCTGCTTACAGAGCTCGCTTTGCCATGAGATGGGGCATGTAGTGTTCTTTCTGCAGGCCCTTGGGCATATGTGTGAAATGTTGTATCGAGTGTAAGTGAGCATAAAGGACAAAGCAGGAGCCACTCAGTCCAGTGACTGAGAACTCTGTCCCTGAATGTGTTAAATGGCTTTTGTGTGTTGTATGTTTTCAGGCCTACTTCCCAGCTGACCTTCCAAATCACAAATAGAATGTTTCCCTCTCTGGCAGTTGGGTGGCTCATTGATGTACATGGCTTATCTTAAGCAGGCAGCTAAACTTCTCTGTCATCTTCATCATATACTAGCTAAAGCCACAGTCAAACTTCTGCAGATGTCTTAAGGCTAACCATGTCTTGGTTTCAGTCTCTCTTTGAGATGGATACAGTATTTATTTTTGAAAATAACAATGAATGAATCCCTGCCAGTGACATAAAGGATAATTTGAAGAGTGAAAATGATGGGTATACAGGCTTTACATAGCTACTTAAATATAAAAAGCTATGTCTCCATATAGGAACACCTGAGATATCAATCCAACATTCTTCCCTAATAAACTCAGTTCAGCCCGAGAGACTGCAAAACCTGTCAGTAAATGAGATATGCTACTGTGGCTGTTAAGTTTGCTGCAATGCTACAGGCCTGATTTCATGCTAATGTAGCTTGATATGACCTCATTTCAGTTAATGTAGCCAAAATCTGATAAAATATTAGGTTTCATAAGTCTGCTTGCAGAAAAAGGTGATTAGAAACAAGATTTTCCTGGCATTGCTTCTTCTGCTTGTAAGCTAAAAACACAAGTAATTTATCATTTACAAAATTTGAATTGCTGTTTTTAAATGAAAGTATGTGCTTAAGTACACGAATTACATAAAACATATCTGAAGCTGGGAAAAGAATCTGGAAAGGATCATTAGAATTGATCAGAGAAAAGAAAGAGCAGTACTCCAAAGTACAATAAACTTTGTAAGAGTTCTGGTGTAAAATAATGCTAGCTTTTATGAGCATTCAAAATAGCAAATTTAAAAGGAAATTTTAAAAATTTTAAATTTGTTAATTAAAGATATTACTTAATCAGACTCTTAAATGCATATGCGTAATGCTTAACTAAACCACGCAGAGTTTATAAGAGTACCTATGAGTTTAGCAGAGGCTTTGCTAATTTGAATTTACATCTCCTTTTTCTGTTTTTCTCAATCAACTTCTGCACTTTCAAAGAGTAAGCTCTATCCCTAACAAACTGAAAAAATCTATGTATGGAAATCTGTTTTTATAAGACTTAATACAGGCAGCCTGGCCTGGCTTTTGGGCGTGGATGGATTACCAGGTACTGACATCTCCTTTTTGTAAAGCCTGAGTTTACTCTGCTGCTTCACCCAATTGTTTCACCATCCCTGGAGCACAGAATCACGTGCTGGTTTGCCTGAGCAGAGGGTTGGAATCTAATGGCCGTTTCTGAGAAATGTTTGTATCTGGGACTCTAAGAGAGCTGTTTGTATCTCTTTCTGTTCACTCAAAAAAAAAAAAAAAGAGCTTTCTGCCATCTCATCTGGAGTCCTTCTCTGTGCAGCTTCAATAGGCTTTTGTTTGCCGTGTTACAAACCTGATTTTTATTGGTTGGATTTGATGTTGATTCAAAACTATTCATTGTGTCTCTTTGTTGCTATTTTGTCACCATCTCCTATCATTTGTTTCCAAATTAACAGAGGTAGGTTGTTTTCTCGGTCTACACTGGCAAGCCTACCTGGATATTAAATATATACATGAATTGTTTTAGCAGCATCTTGTATTCGTTATCATGCCCACTTGCTAGGCCTGTCCTGAGTAAAGAGGAGGAATTCAGCAGTTGAACAGTGGAAGTTGTGGAACAGTCCCTTCCTGTGCTCAGCACACGCAAGACAACAAATGCTTTATGTGGTGGGCAGTACTATTTCTGATTTCCTCAGAGGGCTTTGTGAAGTGGGATTTCAAATACAGACTAAGGAAGAAAAGAAGCCAGGGCAGGAGCTAGCCAGCAAGATGCTCACTGAGCTTGCTGCCGTGCAAACTTCTGCCAGGCTTTCTGTTGCTGCAGTGATCCCTGTTGCTTAAGGAACAACTTAGTAAGGGCAGGGAGTGGTGGTGCTGGGAAAGACAAAAGAAGCCGACTTGGAGAAATAACGAGGGCACTCTGAAGAAGAAAAAGCCTTATGTTCTTTTTGGTTGAGCCACTGTGATTTATGTAATTTGGGACAGGAAAGAAGGGATTCATCTGTGTGTCAGACAAGCTTGTGGAAGCTTTGAAAGCTTTTTGGGGAATATATCCTTGTGAGAATCAAGCTGTCATTGGCTTAAGTGGCAGAGGCACTTGTGGGATTACAGAATCAAAGGAGGAATAATTTAGGAAGCCTACCAGTTACAACCTGAATCTATACTTAATGTTAGCTATGGCACCTATGAAACTGTTCTTCATGTCTATTGCTATTGCTGAGGCTGAGCCTGGCTGCAGTGATAGTTGTGCCTGCATGGTGTGGTGCTCAGAATCCCCCATTCCTGTTTGCTTCTTGCCTAATATCCTCTTAGCCTCCTCTCTGCTGGTGGAACTAACAGGAGAAACACTAGGTAGAGAATGGCATTACAGTTGCACATTGATCTCAGCACACTCACAAAAGCACCTAAACTTAAGTTTCTTTTACTGATGGACTTCTTGTAAAATCAAGAGTGTTCCAACTCTTTTTAATCCCCTCATTTTTCCTGCCAGACACGTGTTTGGCTCTGCATTCTTAACATCCAGCAATCACTTACGATTAACCTTCTGAACTTGTAACACTGCATAAGTCTATTACTGATCGTAAATGATTACTTTTTACTTCTACCTGAATAAATTCTGCTTTGGTTCATGTTAATTGAAATTCCACATGGATTTTACAGCCTTCTAAAGGATCTCTGCTTGCATACAAGTTGCTTATTAAGTATCACTTCCTATCACATTTTTCTTTCTTTATCCATAGCTGATTCTGCTCCTAAGTGAGCAAAAGAAGGAACTGTGCTTTCTGAACGGTGTTTAAGTGAATGTCATAGAAGTCAACTGTGTTCAGCTATTTATACTGAGAACACTTTCATGTCGTACAGAAGCTCCAGTGCAATTGATCTTCTGTCAGAGGCACCTCACTCTGCATTTCTCTGTTAAGATTTGGGTGTGAGATAGCCAGGTGTTAGTGGACAGGTCTGAGCTCTGGGAACTGCTAGAACGTGTCATACAGTGAAGGTTATATTTTCAGAAGAATTGAAATCCAGTCTTCTCTAGAGATATCTAATAGCTTCTCAGGTTGAACAGGCCTTGGACTTTCAGATCTGGTGTGTTTCTGTCATGCTGTTGCTGACTCCTAAGGACTTGCAAGAGAATTAAGCATGTTTTCCTTTGCCCTTGGCCCCTCTAAGAGGATACCCAGAGCAGGAACCACTATCGCCCCACATTTCTTCTCCAAAGAGTATTTTTGCGTTTCCGTTGGTTCTCAATTTGTTTTCCCTATCTCTCTGATGCCAGACTATTGCAGAATGTATTTCCAACAAAAGCAGCTCTCTGTGTTCTCTGCCATTTGCATCCTTTGTGAAACACTGGCCAATACAGTAATGCTTTTCTATGCATTTTTGTCATTATGCTTCATTTTACCCTTTGCAGGATCTCCGTTGTCAGCTTACAGAGGGACAGCCCCAAGATCCTTACCAGCACAGCTACTTTACTGTGGGAAACCGCTGCAACTGGAGTGCTTATGCAGTCCAGTTTGTGCTGTGTCAGTTTACTTGGATAGGAGTTCCCCAAGATTAGGAGCGTGTTTCAGTTGTTGCTGTGGTTTAAAAACAATCACAAATCCCAACGAAGGCAGCTCATTCCTTGAGTGCCTCTCTGGAAAAGCCTGCCTGTCAGAATTGAACGAATGAATGATTTCTAATGAAGAAGAAAGTGTTTTAATCCCTGTCAGATTTGAGGAATTTCTAGGCAGACTACTTTTATTGTTTCTTTTTCAAGAGCTTGTGTCAGTACTGTCATAAACTGCAATAGAAATATCATTTTATGAATGTATCTGAAGGTTATTGCAGAGCCCAATTGAACATACCCAGAATCAATTTGAGTGTGATTACACAGCAGTTAGCTAGCACCTGGAAGTCTATGAAGAAATTCAGAAAGGGTAGTCTTGACTCATTACTTGCCTGCTTGAGTTTAATTGCTTTCCTCTGTCAGAGTGGCTGACAATGTGTTTGTTGTCTGACCCTCTTTCCTTGATTTACTCAGTCTTTTTCTAATTATCTCCTGATTCTCCAGTTCCAGGAACTGCCCATCTTTGCTACAGATGCATGCTTCTCAACCTTCAGCATGTCAGGCTGCTCTTCAAAATAACTTCCAGTGCAGAACTGATGTTCTCAGGACTACAGTCATGCTCTGCTGCTGCTGCAGGTAAAAATATACATCCACATTATCAGTGAGAAGGAAACATTTAGCTTAATTGTAGAGACTAACTCCCATAATTCTGCTCTCTTCCACTTGAGGTAGCTGATATTGCCTTAAAAATCCTGTTTATGATTGTAAGCAAAAGCGTTCAAAAGCTCTGTGACTGACCAAATTGTTGTGGAGAGTCGAGCAATACCATGGAACTTTTGTCCTGAATTATTTCCAAATCATTGTGCTGCTTATACAATAAAGAGCGGTAACGTTTGCCTGGAGACTAGGAACGTGTCACCTGTCTTTGAAAATCATTTGAAAATTAATGTGCCTTCAATTTTACTTTTTCCTTGGGTCAAATTTGTTAATGGAAGTATTCTGCCAATACGGTCACCCCTGTGCATTGAAGTTAACAGCAAGAGTTATAGAGAATTAAAAGCCTTATTGAAGGCTGTGAAAAAGAAATGTCAGAATCTCAGAATTTCATCACCAGAGGAAGGCACTCACAATGCAAAATCTGTCTGGTACTGTCAAGTATTCTGAACCAGTGTTAGTTCAGACAAGTGGAATCACTACAGGGTTTTACTGATGAATACTTCTAATTGCTTTGCTAATCCTCTAAAGGGGAGTCTTAAAGCAAATGTGTCTTGAGAATATGAGGTTGAATTTAGAATGAGCTCTGTGTGCATCAAAATTGTGTGCAAAACTACATATCATTCTACGTGTATCTCTCCTGTTTATGTATATCTGCTATGCTTTTGTGTAATTATGTTGTGGTTTTTCTGAGAAAAAGGTCTGAAGTAGTGTTGAGCTAAGTAATAAAGATCTGCAGCAGTCTCTAAAGCAACAGTGTCGAATAACAAAGGAGCAAAGATCCTTGCCTGCAAATGAAGTCTGCTTCTATTAACAGTTTTAACACTGATAGTACGTCAATTTGTTGCAAGGCTCTGTAGGTGACATTTTCTTTATTAAGGTCTGTAGATCACTTTTTTGTAAGATGTGAAGTTCTTGATTGCTCTTATTTTTTACATACTTTTTACTTAGAGATATTTCCCATACTGCAGCACCTGTAACTGCAAGCAGTGTCTCAAATATTGCATCAGAACCTGTTATTCTTTTGCTTTTATTGTCATTTTAATATCTGCTCTTTTCTGCCTCTGTCCACCTTACACCTCACAGGCAATTAATGCTGGCAGTTCCAAGTAGTTTTTGAACCCCTTTCCTTGTCAGGGATTTATTTTTTTTTTTTCTCATATGCTGAGCTTGGATTACTTTACAATTTCAAATTACTTTTTTTCTTCTATCCCTTTCCCTGTCCCCACTCAAAAAAAAAATTTGTCTCTTCATCTCATTAATTCATCTCCATGGATTCTGGTACTATTGTAGTGAAGCTAAAATTTTCAGGGGAAGGTTTAAGTCATGAAGTGCTGATTTGATGAAATTGTAGTACTTCATAGGAATTACTGATTTGTTCATTCCTTCAAGGAGCTATCAGAATATTTTGATAGCTGGAAATACTGTTTTGGAAGGAATGGGTTTTGGGGCTCTTTTTTGAAGTGAGAATCTTAAATGTGCTTGCATATCACATTTTGCCATATTAGAAAAGCAGATGTATCTCCTGTTCAAAGTGTTATAAATCACAATATTTTTAATGCTTTATCTTAAAGCAAACCAAAACTGAGAAAATTACTTTCACAAACCAGAAGTTAGGCTTATATTTCACAAGAGAACTATGTAAGTATCTTACACTACCAACGCATTCAGTAAACAAGCAGTACAGGCAATAACTAGTTTGTGTTTTTTCACCCTTGTTGCTCTGGAAAAGTTGCTTACTTATGTAAGTTGATTTGGGCAGATTTGTGTTTTTGTTTTTTTTTTTTTTTTTTTCTTTTTTTAGGGGAGAAAGGGTTACTCACCTTGGTTCTGCTGTTCTGAATTCTCAATTAGCTGATTTATTCTTTCTTCCTGTTCGTGGGTGGAAGACCTTACTTTCATTATTCCTCATTCACCCTTGAATGTCTGGCTCTGCCTACGATATCAATTATTGCAAGCTTGCTATTTTATTTGGTAGCTCCATTTGTTTACAGTGAGTCAAATTCCCTCCTTAATGTTTAACTTCAGTATCCCCTACAGTAACTTGACTTCGTGTTCTGCCTGCAGCAACTAGTTGCAGTAGCCATACTCTGTAAATAACATCCTTCTTATGCATTTGTTCACTAATAACATATCTCTCTTCTATGGACTGAATGTTGCCAGCTTTTTTTCTGCTTTCTTCTTTCCTTTGTGTGCAAGTGGAATTGAGAATAAATACACTTTCAAACCAGGAACGGGACTGTGTAGCACTGAGTAGAAATACTTGCAGTTGTGGAAAGTTTGTTGATATCTAGAATTTCCACATTGAAAGTATTTTTGGTGTTTCCAAAGACTGCAGTTTCTCCAAATTAGATGGAAGAACTGAAAATAACAGAAGTATGGGTTGAATGAAAACTTGTGGGAAACATGGTTCAGAATGTGGGAAACTGGCATTGAAAGTATCTTGCTGGGTTTGCTGAAATGTCAGGAGACCTTGTGCCTGGATTTGCCAGAATGTGTCCTCAACTTGAGTATCTCAAACTTGTCCAGCCTGCCCAAATAAGTAAAAGCCATAATTCAAGCATTCAAGGCCACTTCCTCATTTCTGAACTGTCTACTAGCCAGATTACTGCACTTGTACTGACTAAATATTCTTGTTATGCTCTAGTAACACACTAATGTCCAAAAAGTACAGATATTTTCAGAAGTGAAAGTTAAGTTGTAAATAGCTCTTCCTTTGCTTCTCTGCAGGCAGGTCCTGTGACAACAAGCACATCTTGCATTCCTATTTTGTGAGTCTAAAAGCTGAGTGGGGAAATTTGTTTGAGCTGGCCCATTCAGTGAAACGTCTCTCAGAGCAGATCTGTGGTGGAATCAAGAGTGGGACAGGGTGCTTCCTTTCTCGCTAAGCCTGGGGTCTAATTGTGGGGTGCATGGCCGGTCTCTCACTGTTTTCTTCTCCTTGCTGAAAACTGTAACAGTGCCTGCAAATGTCTACATGATGCATCAAATTCAGGAGGAAAAACTCAGGCACGTTACTCAGAAGGATTCAGGTATTGGTGTAAATCAGTGTTTAATAACAAACTTAAAAGTTATATGTATGCTATATGAAGACAGTTTATTGAGTTGGAAGGGACCCTAAAGATTATCTAGTTTCAACTCTGCCCCAGGGAGGAGGTTTGCCACCAACAAGATCATACTGCCCAGGGCCTCATCCAACCTGGCCTTGAACATCCCCAGATGAGGCATCCACAGCTCCTCCAGGCAGCCTGTGCCAGTGCTTCACCTTTCTCTGAATAAAGGATATCTCCCCTGTTCCAACGTGGCTCAGAATTCTGTCAGCCTTTGGGGCTGCAAGAGCACACCAATGGCTCATGTCTAGCTTTTCATTCACCAGAACTCTTAGTTCCTTTTCTGCAGGGCTGCTCACAATGAATTCTTCTCCCAGACTGTACGGATACCTGGGACTGCCCCAATCTAAGAGCAATAGCTTGTACTTCGTCTTGTTGAACATGATTTGGTTCTCATGTGCTCACTTCTGAGGCATATATAGGTCTCTCAGGATGGTTTCCTTCTCTTCTGTTGTGGCAACTGCACCACTCAGCTTAGTGTCAAGAGTATGCTCAATCTCATCATCTAAGCCATTGATAAAGATGATGAAAAACATTGGTCCCAAGACTGACTCCTGGGGGACACCACTCATGACTGACATGAACATATACCTGTGGACCACAACTTTCTGTCTGCAACTGTCCAACCAATTCTTTAACAATGAGTATATTCCAGCTTTCAAATTTTTAGCTCTTCAATTTAGAGATTGTCATGGTCCTGCCCCACGTCTCTAAGAGGCTTATTGGCCTGTGGTTCCTCAGGTCTTACTTTCTTGCCTTTCTTTCTTCTCAGAAACACAAATGTGATGTTTTCTTTTTTTTCCATCTGAACTGTTTGCTTCTAATGAATGGATGGTATGTTAGTATTATAATACTTTTCAGATTCCTTGCTTATCTTGTTCGTTTTTTTTTGTTTTGTTTTTTTGATTGTTTTATATTGAAAAAATAGGCACCAAGCTTCTGAGCGACTAAAAATGTAATTTGGTTACTCTTGGACTTGGTGTAATTTGCTTAATTAAATGACTTCTGAAGAAGCCATTTCATCTGATGTTAAAATACGAAGGGATGCCAGATTTGCTGTTGTCTGTATTATACTGCATGATTAGTTGTTTAAGGAAATTATTCAGTCAGCTTCATTGAAGCTTCACTTTAATGAGTGCTGTTGAAATCCATTTATTGCTTGTATGTGTTTGATGCTAGATTAAAGGCTCTCAAATACTTTTACTGTTCTAAATTCGTTAGTGTTTTCTTACTGTTTTATTAGGTACTGAGGAATTAAAACTACTTCCTTATTTTTCACATTAAGCTGAAAAAGTACAACATTCCTCTGTGATGGCTCTTTACCATCACTCAACTTTTGCTTTTTTTTAGTTGTCTAGATAGTTGAAAATGGAAGTAATGAAATATAATAAAGATAATGCATTTACACAAACATTAAGGAGATACATAGTTAAAATGTTAGAAGTATGCTTGCTTTACAATGTACTGTAACTCAGGTCTCCATATAAAGTAAAGAAATAGTAGGCTTCATGAAGTGTTTTCTTCCTTGCAGTTCTACTTTTTCAGGAAATACAATTAGTCTTTCCTCTTATTTAAGTGTGCTCAGATGTAAGTGGCTCAAAACACTGTGTTCCCTTTCCTCATCTGATTCAAAACAAACTGCTCAAATACTTTCATAAAAAATGTTTTTCCAATGTCTTGGCTTTAATGCAGAATCCACTGAAATTAAAACTCAATCTATCCATGATATAAAAGTAATAGAAGCTTTTGTGACATTTCTAAAGAACAGAAATAGACATCCTATTCAACTCAAATGAAAACAGGAGTAGTGTCTGCTTCATGTCAGGTACAAAAATAAAATATTCATTTTACAAATAATATGCTGTAGTGAAATACAGGACAGCTTTATGGAGCTGGAGACTGACAGCCAAAAAGAGCCTAGTGGCATTGCATGCTCTCTTTCTGTGAAAGCTGAAAAAGTCAATGCTGCTGGATGGGAAATGTGGGCTGGGGCAAAGACCCTGAGCTGATGATCTGATGTGCATTTCAGCCAGGAGCTGTAGGTACAGCTGGCTTTGTACTACTCTGTCTCTGGCTGCTAGCTGGAGATCATCTACTTACACCTAGGGCTGATATGCACCTATGCATAACCTCCAGCACCCCAACAGCAGATGTGGAAGGGTGCATCATCAGCCTAGCAGAACTGTAAGAGATGGATGAAGCAATCTGTGATTAAGGAAAGCATGTGCACCCTACATCTCTGACTTTACCATAGCTTTTGAATTTGCAGGGGAGCAAGTATTTATCTATGTTTAGTGGTGAATTTCGTATAACAGACCATGAGAGTTAATTCCATTGTAAATAACTTTCTGTCTCTGGGGGAAGATGTTGGGAGCATTTCACCTCACTTGTGAAAGGCATATCTGTCCCTCACTGTACTTGATCCTCCAGGCACAGTTCTGCATTTCACACCTTCCTGGGTCCTTATACTGACACAATCAGATGCCCTTTTTGCTTGGGAAGGTGTGAGAGTTAACCAGCCTGTGCTGCTGGAAATTAATGATGATTATACTTGATCTTGCCAGAGCTGACAGCAGGTTGAAGCTGTTGGCAGAGTATTTCAATTCTATCTTTGTGCTGCAGTATTTCCTACTGATCGCACACAGTGCTTCCTTGTCTGATGGCTGCAATGAGGGTGAATAGCAGAGGTGCCTTTGCTGTTTTCTGTAATCTCTGCTAGTGAGCTATAAAGCTGCATGTAGGGCAAAGCTCAATTTCTGCTTGTTTGTGTACCTAAATATAACAAAGGCTTTCTTACAGCCAGGAAGAAAAGTTTCTGGGGAAGAAGGTAATTTCTCTACTGTACCAGCTGATACACCACAGGAAAATAATAATAATTGAAGTGGTTTTGTGCGTAGAAACGCACAAAAACCTAACTGGGTTGATTTAGATGGGATGCATAAGCATTGTTTATGAAAAATGTGCACCACTAAGATCACCACATTGGGAAGTCCTTCAGCATCATCTAGTCTAGCTGTATACCTTCCACCAATATTTCCCCACTCAACCATGTCCCTTAGTACCAGATCTAAATGTTTCTTGGATACCACCAGGACAGTGACTCAACCACCTTCTTGAGCAGCTTCTTCCAGCTCCTGATCACTCTTTCAGAAAAGAAACTTTTCCTAATATCCAAACCAAACCTCCCCTGGTACAACTTGAGGCCATTCCCTCTAGTCCAATTGCTAAAAACATGGGAGAAGAGGCTCCTACACAGGCTCCTTTTAGGCTGTTGTAGAGAGCTATATAGTCTCCCCTGAGCCTCTTACAGATTAAACAATCCGGGTTCCCTCAGCTGCTCCTCGTAAGAGTTGTGCTCCAGATCCTCTATCAGTTTTGTTGCCTTTCTCTGAACATGTTCTTTGGCCTTTCATTTAGTGAAGGGCCTGAGACTAAGCATAGTACTTGAGGTGTGCCTTCATCAGAGCTCAGTACAGTGAGATGGTCAACTCTCTGCTCCTGCTGGCAGTGCTATTTCTGAGACAAGCCAGGATGCCATTGTCCTTCTTGGCCACCTGGGCACATTGCTGCTTAGTGTTTAGCTGAGCATTAACCAATATCCACAGTTTCATTTCTTCCACACAGGCTTCCAGCCACTCTGCCCCGTGCCTAGTAACATTGCCTGGAGTTGTTGAGTGGGTGATGTGAAATGCACGTTTATGAGAAAATTTTTAGCTGTGTGCACTTACTTGCACAAACTTCAGTAATGTAAATGGGAATGTAAACTGCAGATAGCAGCAGAACTGCAGTCTGATATCTCCAAGTTTCCCTAGGTGTTACTCCTGGGGAGCGGGGGCTGAATTATCTCAAAATTATCTCATTGTAGTAATAAACCTGATAGACCCAAAACAGGTGGAATTTAGTAAGGTATTGCCTGTTCCCTCCTCAACAATGTTTGCAGGATTTAGTTTGTTGTTTGCTTTGAATCTTAATGAGAAAAGCAGGTACAGCCTGAGACTGGGATGGAAGTGAGTGCCTGCAGGACTCACAGCAGTTCAGGTGATTGCAGCATGCTCTGCAGGTGTGTGGCAATGACAGCCTGGTTACAGATTTAGCCTGCTTATAAATGGTCTGGCAATGGCATGAAGAGGTACTTATCTCTGTTGGGTTGTAGGGAGAGCATCTATTTCAGTGCTGGATGGAAAGACCAGCAGTAGAGATTGCCCTAATCCAAATGGAGGCAGAGGCTATTTGGCTGCACCATGAGGCTCAGTGTGCTTTTTGTGTACCTTCATCTTCCTTCTCAGAAGGTCTGCTCTTGCTAAAGTGAAGAAGACTCTATCTGCTGTCCCTTCCTCCCTGTGCTGGTGGAGACTGAGATAAACAGATGGTCTCGGGTGATGTGGTGACTCTGGCTGGCATAGGACCTTCTCTCTTGCTTTTCCCTGCTGCCCCTCAGAAAGGGATCTGGACTATCTCTGATCCCTTGCCTGGGTGACTGTTGATGGTTGTATGGCAGTACTAGCTTCTCAGCAGCATACTGTTCAAGAAGGTACAATCAGATCAGCGCGCCCAGGTGAGCTGCCTATTCCTAGCAAGGAGCTGCAAGGAAGAAAGACAAGGAGACCTGAGTGTCAGAGCCATCCTGGTGCCTGTAGTTGATGATAAAAGGCTGTTAATAAGAGTTTTGAAGTCAGGGCAGTTGTTTTCTCTGCATAAGTTGCTGCCTCTTCTCTTATACCTGCCTTCCTGTCATCGTCTTTTTTTTTACCCTTAATATTTCTTTCCCTTTCCTTTTATCCTAATGGCTTTCTGCACTGGGAAGTCAGAGGAGGGTTTAATCTGGGGAATTACGTGTGTTTTGTATGCCTGTACAGATAAGGCATATAAAGCTTAAGAATGCACAGAGCCACTGGAAGGTGCTTAACACAAAGGATGATTTCCAGGTGCCTTTGCTGAGCATCTTTATGTAAGGAAAAGCAAAAATATCTCCCTTTACAGCTGTGAAAATTCACATGCTATCTTCAGCCTAGGGGTGCTCCTGAAGTCACTGGGGTATGAAATCTGCATGTTCTGGCAAATGAGTTGTAACTGTTGGCAGAAGCAGCAGCAGATGTAGACATCTTACTGGAAAGCAACCTATTCCGGTGGGACCACATGTGCTCTTCCAGCACAAGCTCACAGAAGTGCTATCTCAGATGAAATGAGTGTGTCTTGGCATATTCCCTGCTGCAAGCAGGAGGCAGAAGTCTTTTTTTCTCCTTCTTCCCTTAAGAATAGAGTGTGCTTCCTCCCACTTAGGGAGGAAACTGACACCGGTCTTTTCCTTCTGTATCTGAGGTGGAGAAGGAATGAGGAAACTTTCTGAAGGTGCAGAGCAAACACCCTCCTCTTAGTGTTGGCAAACATGAGGTGCTTCATAATAATCAGACTGCTGACAATAAACCTTAAATCTCCCACCAAGGGCCAGTAAAACACCGTGCTTGGTACTGGTCTCACTACACTGTCAATATCACAGTGTATGTCTTACAATCCCGTTTCAGTAAAAGCCTTTCTAGTAAGGGTAAATCTCTTGTCCTAATATATTCTCATATTTATCCTCATTGTTGGAAGTAGTTGCCTGACAGTACCAAATCTGCTTGCTTTAGCAGTGTGGCAATTGCTTTCTGTGCCTTGCGGAAGCCCTCTGATGTGCTGTGTGTCTGTCTTCTATATGTAAGTCATGAATTCACTTTTTACCTCATTTCACGTAGAGTAAATGTGAACTCCCTGTTTCAGCTTCATGTACTGCCTTTTAAATGATAGTCTGAACTTTTGGAATTCTGGTCAGAAGCACAGTATATCAAATTTCTGGGAGAAAGAATGGTGAGTGTAAGGGTAGTGAGCTGTCTTGAATAAAAAGCTGTGACTGCTGTTATGGCAGCTTGAAACAGGGATATACCAAAGCGATCTAAAATTGCAAAACTCCCCAGAGATGATCTTCCAGATTTCCTATGTATATAGCATTCCTCAGACCCCAGTGAAAGAGTAATCCACAATATCTTTCCCTTGTCATAACACAGAGCATAGGCATCAGGGAGAAGGGAGAAGGGAAAGTTCCAGTTGCATGATGCCTTGTTGTTTCTCAAATTTACGTCTTTCTGTTATTAGCTTTAAACACTATTTCCCAGGTCATGACTGTTCTGGTTTAAAGAAATCGAAACACATATATAATCCTAGCATAAATATGTACAAGCCTACTGAAATGAAGTAGAAACCCCAGGAGGGGGAGCTGGAATGTGACATGTGGAAATCAAACTCTATCACCACAGAGTAGTTATAAAACAGGTATGTTTAATCAGCATATGCCAGATGCAGGGGGATATTCTCACCTAACCTGCATACTGGAGGGCAAGAAAGGCACATACTTAAAGAGGAAGTTGCTTACATAAGATGTCCAAGAAAAGGTTGGATTTTTACAATGAGTCCCCAGAATGATTGACATTCCCCCCTTCGCCCCAAGTCTCCACTCTTTTACACATGTGTATCTCTCTGGTCTTTCTGATGAAGATCATTTTGTTATTTTCTTGGACTTGGGTTAGGATGGAGGATGCTTGGGTGTCTCTTGTTGGTCGTCTCATTGGCCACAACTCTGCTCACCAATCCGTTGCTTCTTTGTTAATTTGTGGTTTGCTGTTTTAGTCTACTGTCTCACATTCCAGAGATAGGGGAGCTAACAGTGTTCTTTGGAAACAATATGAGACCTTCTGTCTGCACTAATTGTCTAAGTCTGTAGAAAAGCATCTGTTATTGGCAGCAGGAACCTGGCTTAGCAAGGTCAAATCTGCAGCTGCCGATTCAACACCTCACATAATTTTTAACCTAACTTACTTTCCTTAATTCAGATGTAACTATAGACTACATGCAACAAACTTGGATCAGCCAGATGGCTTTTCAACAGGAAGCCAAAGTGCTGGCAAGGTGTTCTTCAAACACGGTAGGACATGAGGTATGCAGGCAGAAACATGGCTTTTTGCCAAAGTGAAGTGGAAAAGACAGTAAGTTAAAAGCTTAGGGAGAGAATGATACTGTGGCACAACTACTTCAAAACAGGAGAGAACAGTAAGCAAGTCTGGCTGTTGTCACAGCACAAAGAAATACAGCTGAGTTCACCATAGAAGCAAAAGACTGCTGTTTTTTGCATTTGGACTCCAAAGGAGCATACTGGCTGAGCTAATTTATACTCAAATGTCTGTAATTTAATTATGCATTGGTGAGAAGAGCTGGGAGAGATAAGGTTCACTTTGGAAAATGCAGCCCTTTCACAGTAAGAGCTGCAGGATAATGCAGTTCTGCCAAGAATCAAAGTCTTTGGTTGAACTTCGGAGCACCTTCTATTAGCTTGACCTTTGCTTGATGATTTGTTTTAGATGGTAATTTGTAGGTGGCAGAGAGTCAGCTTACTGACTCTCAGTAATCAAGGTATCTGTAAGCCCATAAATGTTAGTATCTGTGTCTTGAACTGCTCTTTCTTTGCACCAAACAGATGTGGAGTTGTCATCTGCACAGCTGCTGGTGTTCTTCCATTACGCTGAAAATTGGTCCCTTGCCCTGACGGACAAATCTCAGTTTTCTCTTCTTATGGCTCACCACTTCAGCTGCCCCTCAAAAACTAATAAGCTCCTAGTTCTCTGGAGCTGAGTCATCGTTTACCTTACCTCATTCCCTGAAAATGGACATCAAAATAGATGCTTCAAGAAGCTGTCATGGCAGTTGCTGTCTGCCTTCGGTTTGATTGCCAGAGTGTCTTTTGCTTTTATTTGTAACAAGCTGAGCATGTTGTTGGAGCCGGTCAAATAATCTAATTCTTAATCCTTTAAAAGATTTCCTTTGCACAGTAGCAACTGCCTTTGAACTCTGACTGCTCTGATTCTGAGTTCATTGAACTGTATCTTTTGTATTCACCAACGTTTGCAGTACGGTTTGTCAAAGGATTTCTCTCCTTGCCGAGGGCTGTGAGGTGCTGGGTACTCAGAGGAGTGAGGTGCGTGTCTCACAGAGCTTATGATCTAAGCAATGGGATTCAACTGAGTGAGGCATCAACAAATGAGAGTAAAATGCTCTGCCCTTGAAGTGTGACCCTGCTGAGAACTGTGCAAAAGAGCATAATCTGCTGTGTTCTGGTCAGGTCATGCTAGGTGGCTGGCAAGCTGACTTCCAATTTTTGTTCAGAAGCATATGAAGACAATGGTTGCTCAAGTGCCTCAGTGACTGCTTTAGCCAATTCATGTAGTTCAGTTTGCTTGTCAGTCAGAGCTTCTTACTACTCCTGAAGTCTATTGGGGAAAAAAAAAAAAAAAAATGAAACTGATACATGAAAATGCTTTTTTTAATCTAACATTCATGTTGATAAAGAAGTGTTAGTGTGTTTCAGGATAATGCCTTCTGCCCTAATGACTAGTTCAATATAACCTACTCTTATGATCTACCCTGCAAGATTCTTTTCTGTTCTTTTACTGATGCACCTTAAGCTTGTAACAGAAGGGTTTTAAGCACCATAGCACCTCCTTTAATGTTCTTTTCAGAACTAGTGTGCTGCAAATATTCAAAATTGAGCTTGTTGGAACTTTTTTTTTTTTAAAAAAAAAAAGCTATGAAAGAGCATATTCATTCTTCCCATAAAGAATGGAAACAGCATGCCTTTATTCTCTACGTTTTCTTATTTTCTTGTCTATGCTCAGTATCTGCCATTCTACCTCCGGTGCTGCTTTATGCACCTCCTGTACCATACCTGGTGGAGGCAATCACTGGCTAAGGAAAATGAGACTGTAGCTTTCCTTGGTGAAGGTAAGATCTTAAACAACAAGATTGGGAATAGAAGGCTCTGGATTTCTTTTTTCCAGCTAGAGGATTTGAGAGCAGCTCAAACGTTCACTTGAAAGTGTTCATCCATGTCTGCTGCCTTAACTGAGCTATAGCTTCCTCCTGTTGAAGATCTTTGACTTTTGGCAGACCCTCTCTTCTATGGGAGGTGAGGAGATTCTGAGATGCTGAAGAAATGATGCAGAAATGCATGTAAGCAACAGGTACATCAAGACTGAAACCTCTGTTAAGGTGAGGGGGGAAGGAATATGTGTACATCTGGGTATTTGGGTACAAAGGAGAAAGATGTTGCCATGTACCACAGGAGCCTGGGAGGCTCTGCTCTGCTGCTACAGCTTCTCAGGGAAATAGGGCTTGGTGGTAGCTCTGTTGAGGGAGCTGCACTTAGGAAATGCTCTTGCATTTTGAGTTAGGACATGAGCCTCTGGAATCTTTCAGTCTGCATCTGCTGGTACAGGGGCAATGTGGATGTATTTGCACTGAGATATCTTTCTATATGTTCACCTGCTTTCTCCAATGTTTCACATGTGCTGCATTGCAGAGAGATGCATTTTGTGTGTGTATATATGCATGGTCCTTGGCCAGGTCAGCTTAGAGTGAGTCCTTGTCCACCCAGATGGTCTTAAAAGTCAGGAACTAGAGGGAAAAAAAAAAAAAGCAATAGTAGGACTGAGTGAGTCATCTTAGCTGCTGTTCAAATGCCTGCGGAATAACATTGAACCTTTACTGTTATTTCAGCTGGGTAATTAGTTGTACACTGACACATAAATAATCCTGCTGTTCAAGCTGCATGCCACTGAAAGCTGCAATGGAGTCACCTGGCAGACAAGTCAAGAGAGTCAGGTAGAAGAGCAGAATATGGAGAGATGGGACATATTTCACATTGTCTTGTGACAGTGTGAAATAGCATCTCTCAGCTTTCTGAAACCTAGTTCATTAAGAGTCTCCCAGCACTGTTTCCTTCCTCGACCCCTCCCTCTGCTTTAGTTTTAACTGTGTGGTGGATTTCTAGACATGTCTGGGAAACGACCTCCCCCCTGCTTTTTGTTTCGTGGCCTTTATTTGAAAACAGCCACAAGGACAGCAGTAGAAGCTTGTCACCTGTGGTATGCCTTATTCTCTTCAGAACTGTCTCTGAGGGAAATCTGATTTAATGACCACTGCAGGAGGGAGTTGGTCACAGGGTCCTGGTTTCTCTGGCTTATGGCAACCCCATGTGTTGATTTATTACATGTGTTGATTTATTTCTTTCCAGCAACTGAGGAAAGCTTGTCTCTGATAGAAGTCCCTGGTTTGATGATCTCAGTGGTAAGAGCATAGGGACAAGAAAGTTGGTCCTACTAGGAAGTTTGAGATTTGTGAGCAATAAATGATTAAAGACTCTGTTGTACCTTCCCAGAGATCCTCCTATCTGTCTTAAGGCAACATCTGCCTGCTCAGTGCCTGCCATTTCAGTGACTTCCAAGCTTACCTGTGCTATTGAAGTGAGTAGAGAAAATATCTGCTCTTCCAAGTACCTGAATCAAAATCTTAGATAATACCCTCCTATCAGTGAGAAAAGCATTGTGCTTGTCTTAGAAAAAAATGAAATCTTGTTCTTCAACAAATGAAATCCGCTTTTAAAGAGCAGTTAGGCTTTCTTTGTACCTCTGCAGTATTACGCTGTTTTGGCAGACTGGAGGCAATGAGCAAGACTAGGTAAATGGGGTAAATCATTTATTTCAAAGCTCAGTCTAAAAGTAGACTCCCTTGAAAACTGGGGTGAAATATGTAGTAGGGTGTTAGTTCCTTTTCAGCTCATCCATCTATGAGCCTGATTGCTTTTCCCTGCACATTCTCCTGCTTTAAAGGTAGTATTGGCTGTTGCAAGGGAAACAAAAAAGGAGAAACTTTGTACATTATGATTCATGATGAAAAAAGAGACTGGACAAACAATTTCCACATGAGGTTCTCTGTAACACAAATTGATCTTACAGTTCTCTTAATGTTTAAAACTTACAATGTGTGTCAGGTAGTGAAATCAGTGTTTTGCTTGTGGGCTTATGTAACTGCTATTAAAACTGACACTGCCATCAGCTCATCCTCGTATTTACAAAGATGAAAGTGAATTATAATTTCTAATCGTATTTCCTTTTAGCAAATGATAGTAATATCCTGAGTTTCAGCTATATGAGGCCAGGAAAAACATATGGACAAGGCACAATCTTTCCTGAGGTGTGCTCAGACCACCGTGAGATGCTCAGTCCAACAGCACCCTCTACATCCTGTGAGTTTAAGCGCATCTCAGTGCATCCCTCACTGATGTGGTCTGTGTCAGGTGGTGATATCACTGACAACGCATTTTCTGGGCAACTTTTCATCTGACCTCAATGGCACACGAAGTTTAAAAGCAGTTATTAATCAGAAGAGTAATTAAAGCCTTGGTGAACAAAATAAAATGTGGTGAAATCAAGCTTCTTGCCAACTCCCTCAGTTCTAGAAAACCAATAATCCAGGCAAAACAGAACAAAGGCTGCTATTCACTGAAGAGTGCATTATATAGTCTGTGAACATTTTAGGGAAGAAGGGCATTATACAATGGTGCAGGCATTACATGGTGGACACTACATGGAGGATGATTTGCAGAAGTATTACACTGTCTGTATATATGACACTATATTAGCCTAGATAATTGGTCATAATTATTCTGCATGTAGATAATGTCTCAAAAGTTTCATATGCATATAAGGCATTATTCTGTGAATCATCCACCTTGTACTGTTCACCTCAACATAACACTAACTCCTCCCTATAAACCCTGCAATTTCATATAATGCCAACCTCCTTGTAACCCTCACCACCTCTATATGACACCCTCTTCAATATAAGTATCCTCCATATGGTGTCTGTACAGATCCATATAACACCCTATTTATATAATAACTCCCCTAGAATTGCCTTCATACAATCTCAGTAGCACAGAATAAATTCTCTGGCAGTGGATGTTAAGATAATATACATTTTAAAAGTTTCACATTTTACAGTGATATAAATTAAGAACTGAAAGAAAGCTTCACTCCCAACAAAAAACAAGGTATCTCCACATTCCAATTCAATCTCTATCATTAAAAAAAAGACCATAACTGTTATTTATGTCTCTCATTTATTGCCACTGTAACACCCATCCAAATATATTGCCTATCCCTCCATATTATGTGTGCACCTCAATAAAATGCTTCCTCCAAATAACAACTCCTTTTGTATAATGCTTCATAAATAATCCACCATGTAATACTTACAACACTCACCTCAGTATAGTGCTTGCCCCTCCATATAACCCATGAACCTCAGGATAATACAGCCTTCCACATAGCCTCAATACAGCAGAATAATTCATCAGGTTGCACACTCTAAGATAATAGAAGTATGAAGGTTCACATTTTATGCTCCAATAAATAACTGAGACAGAGTGTGGTTTAACTCAGCAAGCTGCCAGTGGGGTTTCTGTACACATGTAAAACTACATGGAGATGCAGGGTGTGTACCCACTTACTTTATCTGCTCTCTTGAGTAGAGAAATTCTTACTGCTAATAGCTGAGGTACTGGTCCAGACAGGTGAGGAGCAGCACATACTGTATGTATGTCCAGGCAACTGGCCCTGTTATCCCAGCATCATAGCAGTCAGGTGACAATGTGCTCATCTGGATGACAGATGAAGTCTTTTAGCATATCTCACAGCTTGTCCATAGTAAGATGGTTATTGTCTTCCTCACGAGTACTGACTCTTCTTCCACTTATCCTCATGATGGCCCTCCTTCACCTTCTTCTTACATCTCATTCTATTTGGACTTTATTTCCTTACTAAATGAGCTGACTTTCACAGCCATTTTTTTATTCTTGTGTATAAGAGTTGAACCACAGGGCCTCTTGCAGGGGTTGGAGCAACCACATGGCCTAGATGGAGAGTGGACATTGTATAGAATATAATTTAAGAATTACACCTGGCTTGTTTAACCTATGAACCGCATGTGGCCCAGCCCATCTTGTACTGCAGCCACCCACTGCCCTGAGCAATCATGGCAACAGCTCTGCCCCACTGAGCGGCCTGTGTATATGCAGCCCAAGACAATTCTTCTTCACTCAATGAGGCCCAGGCAAGCCAAAGGGTTGGACACAAGTGTATTACACTGTATGTATATATGACACTCTTTGTCTAGCATAGAGTTAGCACAGACAAAATATTGTCTGGCATACAGAGTAGTTATGATCTTGTTATGGGTTATTGCTCTGTAGTTCCTGTATTCCATTTGAAGGTACTGTCATCAACTTCTTTTCCCGTATAGAGGGGAATGAGGCAGGAGCACGAACAGGGCTATTCAGCTCAGCATTCTTCTTGGTGGTACTGCAATTTTGGGTCAGCTCATTTGCACTACTGGCCAAAAACCTTAGTTTGTCTTGAGTCATTATAACTGAGGAAAGTAAAGATGTCACCTGCTTTGGGCTGTAATAATTAACTTCTGATTTATTTTGTTACTTAACAAAGACAAAAGGCCCTGAAGAAAGGTTCTGATCTCAATGAAAGTTCAGAGGCAATATATATTTTTAATAAAAATACTATCTGAGCAAGCAAAAGGTCATGCTCAGAAAATGAAATGTGAAGTGTTTTTTTTTGTTTGTTTGTTTGTTTTTAAGTCAGCATTTACAGAAGGAATAATATCATCTGAGAACATGATGGAAACTACTTTTCAAACACTGAGTGAAACACTCTGGTAGCAGCAACTGAATGTTTTGTTTCAACAGCTCTGCAGAGGTATGTGCATGTACACTCTTTAAGCATATTTCTGTTGGAATTTACTGATGAGAGGACTGTAGCTGTTGATCAAAGACCAACAGGAGACGTTATAATCATTTTTTAATGTGGGGGAAAGAAAAAAATAAGCTATTAAAATGTTGCTAGGAGATAAATTTCTTTTAAAATGGCTGTTTTCAAAAATTCAGCTTTATTGTACCAATGTATTTTAATGATGAAATATATGAATTTTTTTTGATAATTAAGTAAAAGTTTATGGAAAAAAGATTTCTGCTATATGTTTTCTGCTGTTCTTTTTTCCTGACATCATTCCTGGTATAGGGAGCAATATTTTCACTCTAAGTTAATAAGTCTTTTTAAATAAGAAATTATTTCTGTTTTATATATTAAGGAAAACAACAACCCTGATAAAAACTAATGATTGTATCTTCCTCATTTCCTATGAAAACAAGAAGTAAACAATAAAGCTGTTTTTATAAGTAATTGTATGTTTGATAAGCTGTAAAATTAAAAATGTGGTTATTTAAATATAGTATTTTTGTTTTGCTTTAATTTTGTTTTTTCTTTATTCAAACTAATTGTTTTCTTGCATTATTTTAGAAACCCATTATTTGGTGATGTGCACAGGCTACCTGATTCTCAGATAGTTCAAGGTTCTGTTCAGAGCCTATTTCAAGTAAAATTGTTATGGCTATTGCATTATAGGAAGTTAAATATTTCATATACACCCTTCCAAAGTCAGGCAGTTGAGTCCCACAGGCATTCTTGCATTTATATTCTAAGTATGGAAGAGTACAACGTGGGGTCTCCTCACCCCAAACCTACAATTGCTAGTATGTTCGCTTCATCCCATTGGTTTATATATCATCTCTATGTAAATATTTCTGTTAGTAAAGCCTGCCTTTTATTTCCATGGAAGCTGCAACAGATACAAAGGGCACAATAACACCATTTGATAGAGGAAGTTCTCAGCTACAAACTGCTATTTTTCAGCACAGTCACTACCATGAGCTTTGCATTTTCACCAGTGACAAACACAAGTTTGCGTTTTGTAGCTGTATAAACTTGCATCAGTGGAGGGTCCTATTGTCCCCACTGCTGAAATGCACCTCTCACTGTGCTCACACCCTCTGTTTGGTCTCCATAAACATTCACTAAGTATTGATGAATGTCACTATGTGCCACCTTTTCCACGTGGAGGAATTGCATTACAGCCCTTTGCTTCATATGCATCTCCATGTCAGACTCTGGACTGTCCTGTTGCCACCTGTCTAATGGCAGTAAAACGTATGGTGGGAAGGTTCAACCTTTACAGCCGTATCACCATCAACTGCCTTTTATGTTGTAGGCCAACATAATAAAATAGGAGGCGTTACTTTTGGAGCATTCTTTGCGTGCGTGTGTGTGTATGTATATATATCTATATATATAGTGAATTGTAAGAATTTGGAGGCATGAATGATTTCTTTGAGATGCTGCTGAAGTTCCTAAACATTTGAGAACTGACCCCTACAGGAAAATTTTTGTGAAAAGGGTTTAATTTCTTTTTTGGGTGTGTGGTCACTACAACTTTGTATTACCATAAGGCATGCAATTTGCTTTTCTTTCTTAATTTAGCTTTTGTTAATACATGATTAATGGCATTGATTTTTTTTTTTGTTTTGTTTCTGCCTGCTTGTACATATATGCTGATTGAAATGGACTTAATTCATGCACCCAGGAGTAAAATGCTCTACACTGCTGTCCAAGATGCACACTGTCTCTAAGCAGTACAAATTCTTCAAGTTAGTTGTATCACTCTCCAATGGACTTGCAGAAATTGTGCTTTCTCCACTGTACCCCTATCTCAAATTTGTATTGGGTTCAGCTGGGACAGAAGTGATTTTTTTCATGTCTGATATGATGCTGTGTTTTAGCTTTGTGGTGTTCAGTCAAAGAGCAGTTCTCTATTGATTTCATTTCTCCGCATGACCCCTTATCATCAGCTAGGGATCTGGCTTTGGGAAGGCTGGGCTATGTCCCAGGATCCTCAAAACCCCAGGAACAAGGCAGGGAAGGCATATGTCTGGGTGAAAACAGTCCCCTGCGTGCACCGTTCTCTGCCCCCACTCACCAGCACAGGGCTGGGGCAATGGCTTTTCCTGAAGAGAAGCAGACACAGAATGAAAAGGGGGAAGAGTAGCCCCTGGGGTGTAAGTCTTGAGTGCTGATACAAGGAGTCCATTTGGTTCCTAGTCTACAGACTATAATTATTCTCCATAAGAATGCTTTCAGAGTTGAGGCCTGTTTTTACTAACCTGCAGGTGCTCTGAAATGGTCAGCATGCTTTAAGCCCTAGATGTGATCCTCTTGCATTTATAAAGTTGTTGTTTTCTTCATTACTTACATACAGAGTGTTCTTCCGTTATTCCAGCCAGTTCCTCCTGCTTTGCCTTGTCTTTTCATTTTTATTTTGCCAGTCTAACCTCAACTCTTATTATTTGGGTGGGAAGTTTTGTCTGAATTACTCTGGTTTTCCATTTCTTCCCTTCCACCTCCCTTACTTCTTCGAAAACTTATATTTTTTTTTTCTGGAACATTTCCCAGTGATTGCAACAGAAGCTATTTAATTTCTAGATGAAGGAAATAGTTATTAGCTGACACAGGACTAATCCATCATGCAGATGGGACAAATGCTTGCCCTCAGCAGGAAGACATTAAGAACTGTTCGGCATTCTCTAGAGGCTTTTGGGGTGGCTTTGGGGAATTGCTTGCAAATCTCATGCTAAGAACATCAATAATTGTAGCTTCCTTTTTGTTTTCCATATTTCATCCTTTCACTGAATGCTTGTTTTTTGGTGTATGCTGGGTATGAAGTAGCTTGTTGTAATACAGAAATGAAAGCTCCCCATTTGTGATGTATTGAAATTGCATTTCCAATATCAGAGTAAAGTGTTTAAAAAAAAAAAAAAAATGACTCATGCGTGCTTTTAATCAAGGCCATAATTGTGTGAAGAGGTTTGATCTCATAAAAGCTAGAGGGCCATATTTAAGTAATGAAAGGAACCTTTCTGTCAATTTTGGTGGCTTTTTATTACTTGGTTTGTTTATTTGCTGGGTTGTTGGGTGTTTTTTGCACTTTGTTGCTAATGGCACTGTTTTTTTCTTTGATACTAGTGTAAAAGTATAGCAAAACATCTTATGTGCAGTTTCAGTTGTGATTCATGCTTACAAGCAAAAGCTATGTGTGTGCTACTCAACGGTCTTTCTAAAGTTTTCCCTTCTGATACTTACAATCTGCAATGCAGAAAATCAGAAATCATGTTTGCAAAACTAGGTCTTGAGGATTGAATTACTCTTATCTAGCAGCAGTTCTAGCCCCAGATTAGATGCGTGTGGAAATGACTTCCTTTGCCCCAGAGATGAAGCTGTGTGCACACCTACTTTAGCACACTGAATATTGGAAATTTTCAAGGCAGATTTGAAGTTTTTTTTTAAGATAGGACTGAATTTCACATTGTCTTTCTTAATCTATGTGTCAGTCAGCCATTATCTTAAACAGTGTGGACATCACTGCACAGGAAATCCTGCTGTGGATCATGTTGCTTATAACCATCTAGGCATTTCTGAGTTATGGACACTCATTGCAGAATTGTAGAGATTGAAAAGAACCTTTGAAGGTCATCTAGTCCAACACCCTGCTAAAGCAGTTTTCCTATAGTAGGCTGCATAGGAAAGTGTCCAGGTGAATTTTAAATAAGATCCTACTTACTGCATTGTCTTCTTCCATGTAGGATCCTGAATTCCACTGTATCGTGTTCACTGCATCCAAGGCTGCCTCAACTTTCACATTCACAACCAGTTTGTAACTTCCTTTGTAAGAACAAGATCCCACCTCTCTCCTTTTTGACTCTTCCACCACCTGCCACTGGAAGTTTTCTTTCATGAACTGCAAGACCCTACTGGCCTGCTCATGCCTTGTGGAACTGCTTCTTCAGCAAATACCAGAGTGGTTAATGTCCCTCATGAGAACAAGTACCTGTGATAGTGAGATTACTTTTTGCTGTCTGTAGAAGGCCTCATCAACTTCCTCTTCCTCTCCCTTGACTGGATAGATCTTACACACAAATATTAAGAACTTTAGGCTGTAGTTTCATGGTCACATTAAAGCAACAGAAATTGCTGATGGAGCTGAGGAAGTAGTCTTGTCCCTGTGTTATCTTTTGTACCTAAAAGGAACCAAAACCCATTCATGTTGCCATTATCTCCCTCTTGGCAGTAAGAAGTGAGCAGGATTTGGGCAGTGATTTATGTCCAGAATCTCTCACGGCCTTCTGTAGAGCTCCTGGGGTGGTAGCATAAGGAGAGAAGCAGAAAGATGCTGTTGACTTAGCAGTGTGGATATTGCCTTAGGGTTCACACTGGCCCATTTGCAGCATGGGCACCTTTTGTCTATGTAAGACAGAGATCTTTAAGGCAGAAGCTTGAAGCAGTGTAGGGGCTGGAAGAGTCACCTTGATGCCCAAGGAAAATCTGATGTGGGTGAAATTACAATACTTTCTGGAAAAATGGAGGAAGCACCCAAGTGAAGGGTGTTAAAGTACATCAACTTTAGGTCCCACTTTGGCAGTGCAAGTTGCTAAGGAGGATCAAGGGAAAAAAGTAACTCTCAAAATATATGTTCAACAAAGGTGAAGAGCCCTCTTCAGTTGATTTCAGCAAATTAAGGAACAGAGCAAGGATAAGAAAAGGGCTCCTTTTTTAAAACTCGTTTTCTAAAATTGTTTGTATTTATTTATTTTTACTCTACTATCTTCTTACTCATTTTCAAGCCTTATTTGGGCTCCGTATTTCCAGGGAGTTAGTAGTTACCCTATTACTGTCCTTGATCTGTGTGAATAGGGAACAGGAACAAGCATTTCAGATGCTGTAAAAGCTTTCTTTTGATTACCCTGGTTGAGAACATGATGTGCTCAAAGGAGTCATTTAAAAGGCAAGTGTAGTTTTTTCAGCTTCCAAAATTGTTGTGACAGGCTTTTGTGTGGTCCTTGTCTTCTCTTGTTCTGAGGAAATAGAAAGTGAGCATCCACTTTAGAACCTCTTCCATCTTTCTCTTCCCTTCTCCTTATGCTAAATAGGAAAGCTAGCTTGTGCCTCAAGGTTGATGTCTAATCTGAGTGTTATAAATATTTTTCTATGTTAAGTCTCCAAGATGTTTCAGTACAAATGAATTCAGGGAGAAATCAAGCTTCTTGTTGTTGTTTTTACATTTCTTTCTTGCATGCAGGTGCACTACTGATACATGACTGGTAAAAACGAGCAAGATTTCATAAACCATGAAAAAAGGGGCTTATGTTGGAGGTGGATGAAAGAGGCTTCAGCCCACTTTAAAACAAACAAAATCATTGTTAGTAGAGTGCGTTTCTTTTTATCCCTATTTTTATGCCTTGCTCTTTACCCATGTTTGACCAGCAGAGCTTACTTGGCAGAATCCTTGTGCTCAGGGTAATTAATGCATCTGTTTGTTTGGTGTTTTGCCCAGATGTGTAAAGAAAGGGGTGCATAGCACCCAACGTGTCACTTTAGGATTAGACGGACTACTGATTATGTTGCTGCCTCTCTAGGCTGGGGAAGATACTGGCTGACAAAGGGATGCAAATGCAGTGAAGCTAACTTTTCAGAGAAGAGTGAGTTAGCTGATTTATGAGATTCTGGTCTGCCCTCTTGAGGTTCTGTCAAATTTCAAAAGCAATAGGAAGATCCAAAATCTCTGGAGATGCAAGAAAAATATATATATATATTTGCACTCCCAGTAGCATGAGATGCAATTTCAATTATGGATAATCTCTGCAGTCATTTAGCCCATAAATTGATAATAACTAAACTAGAAGTCAAACATTTTTTAATATCAGTGTCTAAAACTTAACACTTTGTTATGTGAAGATCCTTTTTCACAGATGCTTTTGATTCAGGTTAACCATGCATAAAAAATAAAAATTGACATTCAGAATGTTAATATAGTATTTCTTGCTAAAGAATAGTTGGCTTTTCATGGCTTTTTTTCACTGAAACAGTAATTAAAATATAAATGTGAGATTTAGGAAGGCACAGCTTTATGATGATATAAAACTTGAATTAGAAGAAATTTATGAGAGTGTAGTTAACCACTGGCCTTTTTCTACATTAAAGTTTAGTAAATTTTAATGACCTTAATTTTAGACCACTGTTATAGGGAAATGCTTCATCTTTAAATTTTTATACCTGTTTCCTGCTAAAAATAATGGAAATCAGGTAGAGCTAGCTGAGGGGTGAAATTTTGAAAAGAAAACTCTATACAACCTGTCTTTATATGATCCGTGGGCTTAGAAATGGACAATTTGAGCCAAACGTGATTTTCTGGCCTATGTGAGAAGCATATAGGTGTTTGTTTGTTTTTCTTTTTCCTGTGTCAGAAAAGAAGAAAAAAGCAGAATTCCTCTCTGCAGCTGTATTTGGTTTTGAACCTTCTTGAGATGGCTGCTGCCTAGTCAACTTTGAAAGGAAAACTGCAACATTTTGAAGAAGAAAGAGTAGGTGCATGTGTGTAGCAACTGCTGTTAATAGGTAATACTAGGATGAAACAACTGAATGCATAGCTGTAGATATCCTTTCTTTTTGGAGGATCTCTTACTGCTGTAAGACTGTCACCAAGCTGCTTGCTCATGTTGTGGTGAATTTATGCAAAATAGGAGATTCCAGTATGTTTGGAAATGTAATCTGATCTATAATGGGGGTATATCAGCAAAAACTACCCCACCAAATGCTATTCTGAAGCAGCCTCTCCTGGCTCCTTTGTTACTCAAGATACATCTAGATTTACCACTGCCTTTTTCAACCTGTGAATTGTTAAAATAAAGGCAGCTTCAAGGAGTTGTGTGTGCTGCTTGGGAGGTAGCTATAGCTATGATGTCTCTGGTGAAACAAGTCTAGTGACTTAATTTGGGACTTCTAGTGATTGGGCTGGGCGGGGGACAGTGCTTCTGTACTCCCCAGTTATAATGGAGAAGAAAACAAGAAAAGCTCAATGTGGGAATATCTTCCACTGAAAAACCCAAGTGGACCTCAGAAGCATTATGACCCCAGCATACAAATATCTCCACAAGGTAAGAAATGGTTGCAAAAGGAACATCTATGATCTTTTCTGTACATATGTTGTAACTTGCTTAGCCAGAGTAGAAGTCTGCAAACGTTTTTCTCTTCCTTTCTCTCTGCACTGTGGAAAAACACTGATTCCAGGTGGACTTGATAACATTTCTCAACTTGATGAGAAAGTAAACAATAAATCTACAAAATATCCAGAAACCAGTGAGATATGAAAAGGCATTTGTCATTTACATTTCTCACCAGAAGACTGAACAATAGGAAAAAAAAAAAAAAAAAACAAAAACCAACAAACAAAACACCTTTTTATTTTTCAAGTCTCAGTTTATATTTTTGTGGATAACGAGTGAAACAGCTTAGCCAATATAATCCTTATTTTGAATTTGTGAAATACTAATCATACCTTCTCAGCAGTACATTTATTTTAATAGCACAGTATGTGATTCTATACCTTGCTAATATCAAAGATGCAGCTGTTACTTTTTACTTTGAAAAAAGGACTTGCAAAGGGTGATTTTTACTAAATTGCAGCGCCTGGTATCTGACATTATATTTCTATGGTTTAGCAGTAAATCTAGCTCTATTAATACCTACCTGATAATGGATCTTACTAATGCTGTGGATATATTAAAAATCTAGCATGTAGAGAAAGGCATTGGTCCTGTAAACAAAACTAAACAACAGATATTTTACAAATGTAAGATGATTCATCAGAGCCATAAGGACAGAAGTAATTTCAAGGGAAAAGGAAGTTTTATCTTTGATGCTTATATAAATCTCAGTCTCATCTCTTCATTCAGTCTATAAATGTTTTGTGATGATTGTAAGGATAAAAATGCTGTCTCTTACCTAGACAGGCCTGTTTGAGAAGTGAGGTATTTCAGATCTCTCATCCCATTTCTAGTTAATTTGATTTTCTACATATCATTAGTTTTTTGGGGGGTTATGCCAGCTGACGTATAAAGACTTTTTCTTGTTCATTAGGTATTTGGTGCCTAAGTCAGCTCTGAGGATTGCTTTTGGATAGAGAGAAAAAGTGAAGCAGTGAGGTGATTAACTGAGGTGGTTAATCCAACAGGTCATGCTGAAGACTGAGGGAGATGTGCGGGAAGAACAGAAGTTTTATTGTGAGTTTTATAGACTTTCTCTTTGCAGGACTGGATCCTAAAAGTTCCTGATCACTATGAATGCCTCTTGAACACATGGGGAATAGAAGGCACTCAACATTCCTTCAGTTACAGCCACATATGAGCGCTGAGTTTTCAAATATAGGTTTAATGCCAGGCTTGAGAGCACCATTTCTTTTTTGCCCAAAGAGAATTGCTGGGGGGGGAAGTAGTGTGCAGCTGAGAGGGCCTGTGAAAACTGGCTGAGTTCAAACACAGTTAACAAAAAACAAACAAACAAACAAAAAAACACAAAAGCAGACCCAGTCCATTTAGCTATCAGCAGTGACTCAGAGTTCCCATTGGTCTGGAAGAATGTAATTCTGCATATAAGGTACCTACAGGTGCAGACAAGCCTGCAGCTCATTCCCTCTTTGCCCTTTGTTTAAAACTGTGAACACAACTCCTATATTTTCCTGCTCTGCACTGTTACACAGAGAAGCACGGGTTTGAATTACAAGGCAACTATAAATAAGATGAGGAAGTTTAAAAGTGCCATAATATTTCTGGAACCTACTTAGTATTTAACACCCTTTAAAAAATAATCACCGCCATTTACAGCATTTGAGGTCAAGTAGGAAAGTAATGAGGCTTATTATTACTTTTTAAAATGACTTAAACTGTCTGCAGATAAGTGGGTTATTTTTGCATCATCTATTTTACTTGAATGAAAGTGATTCCCTCCATTTAAGTTAATAGAACACTAACAACTCTTCTGTACTTAGTTTTTTCTCTGCATTCTGATATGGTGAAAGGATATGGAGATGAAGTAGCAAGCTGGTAATAAAATTCAGGTGAGTGATGTTTTTGATATTTCAGTGATGTTTTAATATATTTGTTACTGTGTTCAAAAACAAAAACAAAAAAAAAACTATTATAAGCAAACAAGAAACCAGTCAACTGGTAACAAATGTACTTCTCCTTATTGCAGAAAGTCACTAAAATGTCTACAGTAAAATGTGCTTCTGAAAGTTGTGTTTACTAGATTATTGTTTGAAACTAAACTCTGGAAAGCCAAATACTGCCCTTGTGTTCACCAAGTTGTTTTTTTTGTTTGTTTGTTTAGATAATAGGTTCAATTGTGTACTCAATCTTTTTCTAAAACTCTGCATCTTTTTGGCTTTTAAGATTTGATTTTCAGTTTAAGGCCAATAAACCTCTTAAAAAACAAAAACAAACAAACAAAAAAAAACAACAACAAAAAAAAGACAACTGAATTTCTCTGAAAAAAGCCTCAGTTTCATCAAACAACAGAATGTCATTCTGAATCAGTGTAAGAAATGCCCTTGCAATCTCCAGATCACTTAATGGAGAAGATCCCCAGTGGTCCTGCTGGTCGTTCCCCAGCAAATTCAATAATAACTCCCACAGGATCACTGTAGTTACACAGTGGAAGGGAAATTGGAAGTGTAGGAAATTGGAACAGCAGGTGTTTGTAAAATTGGTGTACTGATTAACAAAATATGGAGCATAACTCTACCTTTCTTTAGAGTACACCAGTTTTGCCTAACTTTGTGTCTCAGGTGCTTTGAGTTGTGAGAGATCTACTGCTTTTAAGAACATGCCTTATTCAATTATGAAAATAAGTTGAATTAAGGTTAAATTGTGTAAAATATTGCCCTTCCAGATTTTTTTTAGCAGTACATGTGAGAGTTCAGTATTTCAAAGTCAAACCACTAGTGTTTTTACAAAGGCCAAGATTTACTATGAGTAAATTACTGTGTGACCTCCATCTTTGTGCAGCCTAGGAACCCTGCTTGTAAACCAAGCCCTCTGCTGTACAAAGGCAAGAAACTAGACTCCATGCTTTGCCACTAGGGTATGCTATGAAGAGAATATTTTATGAAAGCTGGCAAATGCAGTAGCCAGTCTGTGGGGTGGTTTTCTGTGATTTCTGTTGAGTAATTTATAGAAAAGGAGTACTATTTAATTTTTTTTCAGATTCACAATAGGAAACCAGTTTAATCCTTTTGAAAGTGAAGTGATAACCTCTTATTCCTGATTAGTTCTGAGTACTGAAAGACACTATCTTACTAAGTTATTAAGTAGAGAGCTCATAGAAAGAAAAAAACTGTTGGAAATAATAGGGAATTGAGGTGAAGTTCATTGATATATTTAATCTTGAAAACTGTTTCTGCATTCTTCCCTGCTGCAGTAAGAGTGCAAGTTAACATTTGACTAAAGCAGATCAAAATCTCTGCTGTTGAAAGATTGGCATGCCTTCTTCATCTTCTCCTCAGCCTGTGTTTCAGCAGTGTTGTTGTGCAGGGAGTAGTCAGCTACCATCCCCTGTATTTTGGTGTTTTCTCCCTCAAAGAATGTGGCCTATTGTTGTATCAGTGATCTGATGTGACTTGCTGCAAGGCCTTAGCATAGCTAATGTTGACACATGTTCAGCCAATGTCTGAGGAGTAGCATGGTCTGGGCAGAGATACCACTTTGGTGGTAACCTGACTCTGGGTTCATATCTGCTTCAATCCTGCCAGAATGTTTGTCATGACAGGCTGCAAGAATTGGCAGTTTGCTTACTTAGCTAACTATCAACATTGGCTAACAGGGTAGTCCAGTCTTTCTGCTATGGAAACCTCTCTGTGCCCTTTGCCTACCTGTAGGACACAGAGTTGGTTCTTGGCATATTTCTATTCTAAATTAAATTGACAAGTTTAAGGCCGCAGCTATAAAGGCTGTTATTTTTGAATTAAGCTTACTGCCAAATATGCATGTAAAACAACAGCTATTATGTTATTCTTACAGACATCTAAGCTGTCCATAAGGATATCTGTAGTATCTGTTTTCTCGCTTAAAAATGCCCTTCAGATATGGCATGAAGTGAATATGGCAAAGCAGAGTACTAAGATAAATTTTAATAACAAATGCCTGAACAGTTATAGCTGCAAGAGCAGTACACTGATTCACTACCCTTTGAAAACCACTCCTTGATTTGAAATTTTGGAGAGCGTGATCTTTCTTTTCTAACTTCCCTTCCCAAATGATTCATCTCTTGCTTGGCTGTAAGGCAGAGATAAGCTTTGAAAGTGGATCTTCCGCCGTCTCTCACTGAAATACCAAATGAAGGAAAGATGCCACCAGTTTTCCTGCTCTGAGTTGGTTAGAAGCTTTCTCCTTTTAGGAAAAAAAAAAAAAAAAAAAAAAAAGAAAAAAAGAAAAAAAAAAAAGAGGTATATTAGAATAGAAAGGAGTTAGTCGTTGAGTGTTTTTTTTCCTAGGGGTGTGTGCTACTAAAATCCTTGGGACTGGGCTCTGGGGAGATCTTAGTGAATCATTTTTCCTGGTAACTCTGAATAGCTCTGTGGATGAATCATCTGGGACACTTTAGATGCTTGAACCTTAGTGCTAGCAGTTGTATATCAAACTTAGCAGCATGGGCTCTGCTGCTCTGCTAGGGGAGATACTTCTATGCTCTGTGCTGAAAGCTCTTTTGTGGGTTTCACTCTTTAAAGGCTGAATTTTTCCGATTAGTGTTGCTAAGTTTTCATGGTTTGCAAATAGAACTTTAGAAGTTAATTGGAATCAGAAACTAAAAGCATAGGGCAGCTTGTGTTGTGCTATAAGGTGATAAAAGAAATGCAGGTATGTCTCATTTCAAGAAGTTTGCTTTTCAGAATGATTGATCAAATATAGCTGATGCACTTTTCAGCATCAGTGTTGTGTGAGACCAAAAAGTATAGTCAAATAACAGTTCCTATCTTCATTTGGATCAGATAAAGAGTTAATCTTAAGGTACTGAAGTTCTTATGTTCCAAGTAACAATGTTGTTCAGTGTTTTTTTTTTTTTTCTTATCCTCCCCCCTCTCATGATGGTATTTCTGTATATGAAGTAATTCTTTCTAAACCTAGAGAAACTAAGAAAATATTTGCAGTCTCTCTCAAGAATACGAGAAGAAAAAAAAAGACTTGCAAAGAGAGCTTTTTGAATTTTTCAAATATCTGTGTGCCTGGTAAGGTTAAATTAAGTTGTATCTTAATTTGTTATCATTACATCATTTCTTGAATGTTGTTGAGAATTTCCATTCTTTGTCTTTACTCTGAGGAAGATCTCCCAGCCATGAATAACAGACTGTAAAGCTACTCAGGCAGATTGCTTAGTGGCTGGCAGCACGTTTGGCCATAGATGAAGGGTGAAGGACATCAAACATCAAAACCTCTTTCCCCAGCTTCTGTGCTTTGTTGCTCTTTGCAATTTGGCTGAATTTCTCTTTGGCTGTGGAGGAAGACCAGCAGAGAGCTACTGCTTTCTTTTTCACCCGTTAGCTTCACTTGCTGGAGGATGGATGCTGAGCACTCATGGTCCAGGATTGTATTCTGTACCACTACTTATGCCAGAAGCAAGAAGCATAGACTACCGATATATGTTGCAAAAACAGTTGTGTTTGAAGGCTCAGCCTTTGTTTTTTCTTATTGTTTTGTTATATCCCCATTCCCATTTGATTGTCTGTGAAACGGGAAAAAACTCTGCAAGACATTCAGTCACTGGAACAGTCTTTAACCTGTCAGATAAGGCTGAACTCTTCCTACATGCTTCTGTCTTACAGTTTCACATCTTCTTCTCACTTCTGTTTAGATTTGTTACTTGAGAAGAACGACAAAGACTTCCACGGAGAACTTCTTGCTTGAATTGACAGAGATTTTGAGCTATGTAATGAGAGCTTACAACGGAAAAAAAGTCATGCACTTCCACTGCATCCACTTGCTTCCAGAAGGCTTAGAAGGGTTCAACCTGGTCTGTATGACCAGAAAGAGACCCTGGAACAAATACTTTTTGATTGTAGGTAAGCATTAAAACGTGGAGTGAGAACAAGTAATGAAGCAAAAAATGCGCATGTCTCAGTTGTGTGATTTCACAGATGAAGCACTACTACATTTGTGGACTGAATTCTATTTGTATGAAGAATCTGATGTTGCATGGTATGTTTTTTGTGGCAGTTTGTGTATTTTCAGTAATATTCATAATTTTTGGGAAAGGCTCTGTGGCTATGGTTGTATTTCAACAGAAGAGACGTAGTAGTGCAGTTCTGTTTTGTGGTCTTGGTATGATCACTGAAGAAAAATGGGTTCCTAAGTTTAGGAGCCTATTCTTAGAGTAGCAATCTAAATATTATTTTCTTATTTAAATAAATTATATATATATGTATAAATGAAGGAAGAAAATGCCCCTCTTATTCCTGCATAATAACAACACTTTTTGAAACAGTAATGATTTTGCAGGACTGGATTATTTTCCCTGCTCCCTCCCAATGTCTCCTTCATTTAGACATCATGTGAGATGTCTAACCTCCAATTTTTATTATTTTTTTTATATTTTTAGCTGATTTTTACTATATTTACAGAGGAAAGTGCAACAGGACTGTTCTGGGAGTAGAAGAACACATCTAAAAGAAATAATTTTTTTTTTTTGAGAAATTCAAGGCCATCTGAAGTTCTACCTCTAAAGATGTTTCTCAGCATCAGTCAAAATGAGTGTTTAGCAAATGCTTATGTGATGTAGAAAATAAATGCAGTGAATTAGTAGAAAAAAAAAAAATCCAATACAAGGTTTGATAAATATTTGCCCTAAATTCCTTTTTTTTTTTTTTTTCCTTTAACTACATGGAGTGATCATGAATAAAGGTAGATTTTTGCCAGAGACATCTTGGTAGGGTTAAGGGCTGAAGTACAGTTTTTAAGAAGCAGGGAAAAGCTAAGAATGGAGCAAGAATGATCTTGAGAGAATTAGCAGAAATGCTGTACTTGAGGAGAAGGAAACACTGCTGTTAAAATGCAAAAGTAAAAGGAAGCATTAAATTGAAGTCTTTAAGAAAAGAAATTGTGAGGTTAACAAAAAGTGTTTCTGCGGTTGCTAATGGAAACTTCCGATGGCTGCAGGTGTAGCTCAGGATGTTCTGTAATTATATCGTCTGTTCTCAGACATTACCTTAGTGTTGGTTTGTAAGGTACTGGAGCGGAAGGCAGTGTATTTTTACTTGTGAGGAGATACTGGAATAAAGCTGTATTTTCGTGGAAGTAGTTGATGGATTTTTGGCTTTGATAAACAATGTTTCCACCGCTGTGCCCTAACCAGAAAATCTATCTGTCTCTTTAGTTTGTGTATGAAAAGTGGAATAAATTAGAGCAGAGAAGCTGCTCTATTTGGGTAGGTGGGGAAAAAAAAGTGAGCAGTTATCAATGATAACTCTTTCTTTAAGACAGTGTCTTGGTCACTTTGTTGTTTTGCTTGTATGTTTTTTTTTTTTTGTTTGTTTGTTTTTTTGGGGGGGGGGGGGGGGCCCCCGTGGACACTGAAAATATCTGTCAGCCTCCTTTGCTAAGCTGTGCTATAATTTGCAGGGGAAAAATGTGAGTAGTGTCATATGGTGGGTGAGCCCACATTTTTCATTCCTGATGTTTGTGATTAAATTCAACATGTTTTTGGCTTCATCAGGGGAAGTGGAGCTATTCTTTATAATTATTTTGAGGACCATTTGGACAGTCTGACATACAAACACGTTTTATTGCATATTAGCCTATATTTTTGCACTGTAGTCAAATTTGGCCATGGAGCTGGGGGCAGGTGGGGAGCATACAATCACCCAGAATTCTGTCTGCAGTTTCAGAGTTCGTTCTTGAATTAAAAATTGTCTTCTGATTTCTGTTCTCCAAGAAAAAATCATATCGCTTCTTGTTACCTATGGGTTGGGATTACTCTGGCCTGGTTTTCAGTTTAGGAGGTGGTCCAATATATTAACCAAGCCTGGTGAGATTATGATAATTGACTTTGAGCAAAGGTGAGTTACCCAACATGTAAAAACTTTGCACCATTTGAGCTTGCATGCAATGTTCATCCTCTTTACACAGCCCACACTGCTCTATCAGGTGAGAAAAACATACAGATGCTTAAATGAAAACAGATCAATGACAAAGGTGCTTATAAGGTATAGCTATGCATTTTTGCTTAGTACTAAAGCCCAAGGGAATCTTTTCTGCTTGAACTTTCGTATAAGGTTTCTAACTTCCAATCATTTTAAAATATATGGCTACAGGCAACCCAGCGTAACAAATTTATTTAATACAAATTTAGAAGGCATGACACACTTGTTTTTTTTTCTGGTTAAACCAAAGACCATAATACAACAGTCCTACAAATTTAATTCAGTGTGGTTTATTGTACATTCCTTTAAAAGAGACAGAAAGCTGCCTGTAAGCTTTTCTCAGTTGTGTACCTATGTGACTGAGCCAGCTTGTTTAGAATTCTATGGTGAAGTGGGCTTCTACTGTACAGCATTGCCCACATTTGAAATGGGCTCTGTTGGTCCTGCCTGTCCCACAGATCAGTTCTGGTTACAGAATTCATAACTCTCTCTGTAAGAGGCATCAGGTAGCTGTTAAATGCCTTAGCTTCACATAATTTGTCAGGATTGCAATTTTTTCTTTAAATCACCAACTGATACTTTAGGGATATAATATCTATGAAGTATCACAGTAATCCATTCAGAATGTCTTGAATGCAGTGGTGTAGAACAAATACTGTGCTACACAGTCCAGTGTTAACTTACAGCACGTATAACTTCAGGTATGATGAAACTGTGGGATGTTCATGGTGCTGTAGTATAGCGTTTACTCATGCACAAATCAAGTAAATCTAGTAACAAAACTCAGAACATGAACTACAGTTTTTGGAAGCAATACGTACATCACTGACTGGACAGTAAAAACTTTGTATTTTTAGCTGTCAGAGATGCAGCATGTTTGCCTTTCTACTGAAAAGCAAATGCTAATGCTCCAGGTCTTCAAAATCTCCATTTAATTTTCTTCTGCATGAGGGAATATTTTTAACATAAGCTGTTCCTTTCTCAAAATGTTTGTATGTTTATATTTACATGTGAAATAGCTCTTTCTCTCCCTAACATGGAATGGATTATTTTGGAGAAAATGAATGAAAATTTTGGATGGAGGGGATTTGAAGCAGATGCATATTTTTTTGCTGGTAAATAGAGCTAAGTAATTATCCTGTTTGTAGGTTGTGTCAACCTATGAGGTCTTCCAGCCCTACTGAACCAACTCTTTTAACTTGAATCAGGTTCTTGAGGAGGATGTGTCTTTGGAGAGAGCAAAAGAGCTTGTATCAAGATAAATAAGCAGTATCTTGAACTTTAATCTTAATCCCAATACAAACAGCAATGGAACTGTGTTTATGTCAGATAATTCAGGTTATACATTTTCAAAAATGTGACTTATTTTAACACCTAAATTGTGACAATTGAAGCATACCAGAAAATATGGTAAAATGATAATATCACCCTACATATATATATATATACCATACATATATATATATATATATATAATATATATATATATAATATGTATATATATAATATGTATATCAGAAACATTTCCAGGTTTGGGGGTACTAGAATTAAATGTTTATCCAGAAAAATTATTAGGGAAGCAACCTCAGTAAAACAAACAACGAAATCCAAACTAGTAAACTGTGGAAAAAGACATAAATTGAAGGCATGATGCAGTTTGTGGAGGAGGGGGATGCAGAGTAGCCCTCCTCCACAGTTTTCCAATTCTTTTTTTACCTATGTTTTCTCATATTATCAAAACTGAGAAGGTAGAGAACAGGCTTAACAGCAAAGAGGAAATGCTGTGCTCTGAGGTCAGCTGGTAGGTCATACAAGCAGCCAGCAGGCAGTGTGAGGCCTCTCAAAGAATTCATGTATGTCTAGAGATCTGAGTATAATGTCCTCAGTTTGGCCCAAGATTGAGGACATGATACTCAGATTCTGGAAAGGAGTGAGCTACAGAAACTTAAAAATTTGTACAACTTCTGTGCCATTAGGTAGGATTGTTGTGGTTTAACCTTGCAGCAGTTTGGTACCATGCAGTATGGGAAGCTGAAATGCCTCTGTGCAGCACTGCTCAGCAACAACTGGAACATCAGTTTGTTATCAGTATTGTTTCTCTCCTAAAGACAAAACGTAGCATTACACCAGACACTGAAGAAAATCAATTCTGTCCCAGCTGCAGCCAGGATAAGGATCATATCAAATCTCTCCAGTGTCTTACTGGCTCTGTGCAAGTCTTTCCCTGAGGTCAAAAATACAGGCATTGCTGAGCTGCCATGAGTTGTGCTGTTTGCTTCTGAGCGCGTATTTCACCACAGTAAGACTTCAGAATCTGCCTGTCTGCGATGCAGTGTCAGTGAGGAGTGCTGTGAGTGCCAGAGTACAGCCTGTGACATCCAAAAAACACCAAATACTATTGCAAGGGAAAAATATTCTTAATGATGAAGGAACTTCTGTCCTACATTTGAGCCAGCTGTGTGCTTCTTAGTCTCTTGGATAGTGATGTTTGCAGGATGTAGATGTGGACATAAAGGATAAGGTATTTAACATGATGCTTAGATTATATCATGTAGTGTATGAGAGAGAATGGTCTGTGTAAACATTAGAAACCAGTGTTTCCGAGGGCAGACCCCAGAATTGAGCATCTTTCTGCTTACTATTGTAAGGAATTGAAGGAGCAATACTATTCCATTGTCCCTTTCAATGAGCAAGCTGGGCTCAAGGAGCACACAGAGTTGTTGTTTGTTGCTGGTTTTTTTTCCCCACCTCACTGTAACTTTGACATTTTGAAGGAGCAGTTAAGCAGAGCAGTTATCCTTCAGACAGTCTCCTTTCTTTACAAATGAGAATGTCATCGAGTAGCCTTTTGTTTGAATTAAATATTTCATTCCAATAAGACAGAACAGCTAATAATTTTATTTTCTGTTCCAGCTCAAAGATCTAAAGGTCCTTCAAAACTAAAATTGTTTTCAACCAAAAGAATTAATGGCAGCATTGAGTAAGAATGTTGTCTTCAATTTTATTTTATTTATTTATTTTTTTTTCATGCAAATAACAAGGAACAGATAGGACTGTTCTGATACCACCCTGTCATATCACTTAGTCTTTTTTTTTTTTTTTTTTTTTTTTTTTTTTTTTTAAAAAAAAAA
>NW_024962263.1:13633091-13705099 GCF_019238085.1 Lagopus leucura | reverse complement strand
AAAAAAAAAAAAAACGAAAACAAACACCTCTTCTCAGCTTGTTTGGCAAGAGAAGCACTCAGCTCTTTGTGATGGAGAAGTTTGGAATGCACAGCTCATCTGTGTCAGGAAAGCAGGTTAGCACAAAAGCAAGCTGCTCCCACTTGAGCTGCCAGAGCCTGGCCTTCGTTGATGGTAAGGGCATGGAGGGATTTGTGCAATATAGCAATGCTTTCTGTGTGTGTAAAAGGTGACAGAATGTCCTCATATATGAGAAGCTTTTCCTTTTTATGGTCAAGGATGTTAATAACCAAACAAAAGCAATGGAGAATAGTTCAGATAAATTTGTTTGTCTTACACAGACCCCCAAATGTTTGATGTGAGAAATGATAACCATTTATACACCTCAGTGCTCTCATCTAAGGCTTTGGGACTAACCAAAGCTCAGTCAAACATACAGTAGGAAACCATGATGCAGATGTTGTATTGCTGCTACAAATTAATGTTCAATGATATTCAGTGGCTATATGATAGTCTTGCTCAGTTATATCATAATAAATAACAAGTAACATTACAAAATTGCTCCTGCCTTCTGAATTACTGAGAGAAATTGGTTAGTAAATTGCTGAGTACCATACTTTTAGCTAATCATCATTAAGTATGTGTATATATGCACATACATGCACAAGGCTTTTTAATCAAAACTCAATATGAAACTGTCTGAGGAAAACCTGTTAGCTTCCTGCGTGGCATAGTACAGTGTGACTCAACTGAATGTACTGTGAAAGTTGGATTGCTTCTGTAGGTCACTGCCTATCACGAATGCTTTGTTGCATTAACAATCTCTGATACAGTATGTCTTTGGTTCTGTTTCATAGTGGGAATCTCCCTTTATAAAATGAACTTTGGCTGTCTTGAATCAAAGTTCACTATCCAAAATAATAGGTTTTATATGGGTTTTACCCTATCCAGTTAAGATTAAATAAATAATAAAGTGACCGTTTCACCTGTGGGAAAATGGGAAAAAAGGCATTAAACACTTCTAGAACGGATTCCCCAGTCACATTATTTGCTGTAGGAGCCTATGATCTTTCATGTGAGTCAAGGTGCAAGAAAATATTTGGGATTAAAAGGTTTTGGTGTTCTTCCCATCTTCTTCCGTGAAAAGAGTAATAGACTTCTCAGCCATTTCAGGAAATGTGAAGAAGAAAACATGTGAGAGAAGAGATTTCTCTTTTCTTGCTCCAGACTTTCCAGAGCTCTGATAATTTTCCGGCTTCTCCTACCTGCAGCGCATTGGTTTTGAGAGATGGAAGAAGCCCAAGAATTTGAGGTGCGATGAGAGGCCACTGATTATATCACAGGCTTCCTCCATGCTGTGCAGATGGGAGTGCAAGACTTGTCTCTGCTTCCCCAGCCACCTCAGCCCAAGCAAAGGGATCTGGGTGCCCTGGAGCAGATGGTGGGAAATGGCCTCTTGGATGGCCGTGGCTGGAATGTATCATCTGAACTTATGTCCAAGCATACACTATCATTTTCAGTTTGTTTGAATGACTGTCATTTTAGACATCTGCTGTACTGTTTGGAAGGCTTAGAAGTAGAAGTAGGTACCTAGAGGTAGAATCTGATGCTTGATCTTTGGTATATTTAAAGAGCAATCAGAGGAATAAATCACAGTTCTATTCCCTGTTCTTTATCTTTCATATCAACATTTGATAGAAAGCGAAAATTATTCCATCTGATTTTGAGACAGGAATATTGAAAATCATAAGACAGGTTGTTGCTTTCACTTATTTTTAATGTTAATGTTGAGTTGACTCTGGCAATACTATCTGAGATCTGACAGTGTTAACTCACATCAAATTGTCATTGATAATGATTCTAAAAGACAAGGCAGGATATATGTATGTACATATACATTCCCTCAGGAAATAATAAAATAGCTGAATATCTATTTTTGAAGGCAGTGCGTACTATCTGCTAATTCATGTCAAATTCTGGCCTATGTTTTAGCCATTTTTCTCCAAATAGAAGAAAACAAGAAATATTTCACTTTTATAGTTTAGTTCTTTTTTTTTTTTTTTTTTCTTAAACTATTTTGACTCTGGCTTACAGCTGAACTATTTCAAAAAATGGCTTAAAAATTATTACGTTACTTGATGCTTAAACATTTCGTTTCATGTAGATCTGAAATGAGGACTTCAGTTGTTACTATTCAGTAGTTTTTTCCTGTTATTGAAGTACCTCCATACGTGTTTGAGGAAGAGCCAAGAAAAGTCAGAATATGCTTTTTGGTTATGTTACCACTACAGCAGGAATAGGATCTGAATTTGCAAAAATACTTCACAACTTACATTGTTGGTTTTTTGTTTTTTTTTTTTTTTGGGGGGGGGGGGGCGTGTTGTTTTTTGTTATTTTATTATTATTTTTACCAGAAGCTGGTAAAAATAATAATAAAATAACAACAATAATGGAAGTTTCCTGGTGGATAATACTTGAGTTGTGTCCTATGGATGCTACTTTGTCAGTCCTGGAGATAAACTGCCATGTATTTTTGTTTTGATTCTGTTTTGGAAGACAAATATTTATTTTCAACATTAATATTGTATGGCAAAGGCACTCAACATATCTATGAGAAGCTGTTATGAGACATAAACTGGTTTGCTTATTTAGGGGTTAGATTTATCAAGGCAGGGACTGTCATTCTTAGCCATAGGAGCGATAGGAAAGCTGATATCTTAGAGCTAAAATTAAATGCCTGAAAAACTGATATGAGAAAGTGATTGTTTCTAACAGCACATTATTTTTATTCATGTTTGTTTATTAATTTTTATAGTTTTTGAGCCAGAGAGCTTCTCTCATTGTTTCACTAAGTTTTGTTTCTCTTATTTTTTCTCTCTTTAAAGTTCCAGTTGAAAGGAAAGAAAGAAAATGACTGTTGCTAGTTATTTACACATACATGATTACAAAATTATATATATAATTATATATAAAGTACGCATTGCTTTACTAAGGTCTTCTATGGTCTTGTAAGCAGATGTGCACAGGCTATTTGTTCCAGACAGAACGTACGTATGTGTATGTTGGCTATAAATACCAATACGTCATCCAAATGCCTCTTTATACACATTTTTATATCCAAAATAGTGAACAGCAGGACCAGGGAGATGATCCTAGATGATCCTGAGCTCTAGTGAGGCCACAGCTCAAGTACTGTGTTCTAGTGAGCACTGAACAGAGGGCAGTGAGCCCCTGAGAAGTTTTCGGAGAACAGTAACAAAACTGGTGGAGGATTTGGAGCGCATCTTATGAGGAGCAGCTGAGGAAATTGGGATTGATCAGTCTGGAGAAGAGGAGGCTCGGGAGACTTCAAAGTTCTCTACAACTGTCTCAAAGGAGGTTGTGGTGATATGGGGGTTGGTCTCCTCTTCTGGGTGAGACCTCCCCCTCTCCTCATCCAGCTATAGGCTGAGAAGGAATGGCCTGAAGTTGCACCAAGGGAGGTTCAGGTTGGATAGCAGGAAAATTTTCTTCTCCAAAAAATGGGGCATTGGAACAGGCTGCACAGGGACAAGGACTCACTGTCCGTTGGAGGTGTTAAAGAAATGTATAGTTTTGGCACTGAGTAACAAGGTTGAGTAAGAAATATTGGTGAAGGTGGATGGCTGGATTAAATAATCAAGAGATCTTTTTCAACCTTAATGACTCTGTCATTCAATGGTGAGGGGGAAAAGGAGGAACTGCAGATAGCAATGTAAGTGAAAAATACTGCTGTCCCAGATCTGCAAATCAAGGTGATGCCCATCAACTGCTGTATTATCTTGCTGTGACTTTTACATTAAAATAGTGTCCTTCGCTTTAACTGACTTAGTGCTGACTAATGTGCTGTCTGTGACAGGCATGTGAATTTTGTTAGTAAATGCTCTTTAAAACCTGTATTGCCATTACTTTGTAGCACCTTTATAAGTTCATGTGAGTGATGCTGAGTTCTCTCAGCTTCTATTTTTCTCAGCTTTATGTCAGCAATAGTACACATTTCTAGTTGTATAGCTTTGTTTTCCAAACATTTCCAGCTTCTAAAGTTTAAAATGTGTCTCCTTCCCTGACAAGGTGTTGCTGGTTTTCCTTTTCCAAATCATTCTGTCTCTGTATGGAATTTGTATTTTATTTAGAACGCAGTAGCCACTCTTTTCAAATTAGATAAATACATGTCAGATATTAAGTAGTGTACACTTACAAAGAGGCTGACGTCGTAAATGTAAGATGTAAAATGTGCATGCTTGCTTTTTTGTACTTAATCACAATGACAACTGTTGTGACAAAGTACGTTAAAAAAAAAAAAATGTAGTTCTGATCTAGTCTTCCTTTTTCTACACTGAAGAGACAAGCAATCATGTTGTATTGTGATATATAGTAAGATCAAGTTACTTTGAAATTTCCCGTTTTTTGATTTATTTTTCATGAAAACAAGTTAGATATGTAGAAGAAACAAGAAATCCTTCAAGTACGGAATAAGGCCAAGTTCTAAAACCCTAAAATCTAACAGTACTGTATTGGCAAATGAAGTAGACCTGTATTAATCACTAAATGGGAAATTATCCATTTTAAAGGCAAAAACAAGTGGATATACATCACTGGCAATCCAGGGTAGCTAGATTCCTTATGATTTTTGTGCTGTTTCAATTAAAAAAACAATGGTTATTAAAGAAATGATATTATTTCAGAACAGCTTTATACTATCATAAAGCTATGGCTGGCATATTCTAGCCTGACATATTCTGCACAGCTCAGATCAGTCTAACCTATAATTTACTATCAACATATTTATCTCTGTGTAATATACAGTGAATATTTTTCATTGCTCTAGCCACTCTACTAAATGTGTTGATACTCAAGAGGGAGCAGTGGGCTTTGAGAGTCTTATCAACAGATTCATTGAACTTGCTTTGTTCCTTTACTGGGATCCACATTCAAGAGAATTTGGAGCTTATATTTAATAAAAGGTAAATATGGATTAACTGAATATCATTCTAATCTCTGCACTCTACATATCATCTTCTTACTTCTCATGTACTCTGTAATTTTTGTTGGGAGTGCAACTTGTATAACTAGCTGTATTACTTTCTTATTTCTTGTTTAATTGAAGCAGGAATTTTCCAGTTAACATAAGCCATATTGTACCATTGAGAAGACTCCTGCTGGTAGCATGTATTTCTTGAAGAAACAAAATATTGTTAACCCTTCCTTTTTTTCAGCAAACATCCTTAGAATTGCAACTACGGGTAGCAAACTAGACTAGAATATTAATTGCTTTTAGTGGGAGAAGGGAGTTCACTGAGTGCAGCTTAGGAATTAATCTGATAAGGCTAGACTTAAAACCTCTTTTAGTTATCTGTCAAAGCAGTATAAAACCAAATAATTTGTTAGTGTTTACTTATTTTGGAAAGGACTGAATTGACAAGCAAACTTAAAAATATGGTCTTGTTTTCATTGGTGTTCTGAATGATTTGTTTTTAGACTGCTGGCACTGAATAAATAATGGAGATTGACTGCTTTCTGTGTGGCATTGTGCTCTGGGGCCTACAACCTCATGGCAGGTAATGACAGATCAGCTAAACATCTGCTTTAATATTCTTCTATGTAAGGATTATTGTACTCAGTATTTTCCAGGATGAAGTTCTATTAGAAGAAAACAATCTGTAGAAAACAAGCACAGTGAGGGTAACAGGTAGTACTGATCTGTTGTAATTATTAGGTTTGGTCAGTACATAAGTTCTCTAGATACAGAATAGAATTGCTGGAAAATGCATGTTAATCAGAGTGTGAATCATGTAGGTACTACTCAACATATGGTCAAATCTCTGAGTTCAGACTCAAGAGCAGAAGTTTTTTTTATATGATTTGGGCTTTCCTAAGCATAGAAAGAAACTGCTTTACTTTTTGAAGCCTGAGCTCACTAATGTGTGCCTCCGGTACATCACAGCAGATCTGAAAGGAAGGCCAAATGGACAAGAACAGAATAAATTACTTCATCAGGTAATCTTTCTAACGTTAGTCCGTCAATCTGGAGGATGCTAAGGCAGTTAGTGGTAATTCTAAAAAGAATTGCTTCTTTTTGCTTGAATGTAACCAGCCTTCAAATATAAGCATTTGAGTTAAATATGAAGAGTAACAGTGTCAGAAGCAGGATAGGCAAATCCAAAGTCAATTTAAATAAAAAACTCCTACACTTATATTCTAAATAAAATGATGAAACAGCTTTCAAAGTTTTTATGATAGTGGAGCGATTTGCTTTAATACCACAGATGTAGCACAAATCCGAGTATGTGTTATATCAACATTAACAAAATTGTGATGTGTTGATACAAGTAGTCTTCTGTAAGCTGTTCTGCATTGCTGCCTAAGACACCTAGCTGTTACCGTGCTGAGACTGTGGCACTCCATCACTCCCAGAGCAGTCACAATGATGCCTGAATGAGCTATATCCCCCTGCAGTGGTTTGCAAATGCAGGATGAAGGTGATCTATGGTGCTTTGGTAGAGTCAGGAAGGAATGGAAGGATTTCTATAGCTTCTACATTGATGGGATCAGGAGGAGTCTGTCTGTAAGACTAGGCAGGGAAGTAGAGGTTGTATTGGAGAAAGTGATCTCTTACTGCAGCAGGTGGGATAACATCCCTATTTCTGTGGTACCTCATTCATTAAGCCAATATGAAAACTTCTTATTGGTGTTTTGGAACTAATAAGGAAACAACATTAATCTGACTCGTCATAGGACTGTAATATTGAAATATTACTACTGAAAACGTTAGTCACATCAAATATTCATCAGATAATCCTCAGAACGAAGCACTTGCATTAATCCTTTATCAAATGATTTCAAATCCAGGGGCTTGCTGTCTTTCTGTGTCATGATTATTCCACCCTTTCTCCCACTTCCTTCAAACAGAAGTCTTTCTGGCTTCAGTAAAGACCACATGACATTGGTAACTACAGTCAAAGTAATGCACTGATCTTCTCCCAACAAATCCTTTCTTCAATTGGGCACTTTCCTATGAAATATTCTGATCTGGGTTGAAATCTATGCTAGATTATATTGTGAAGCTAGATACAGAACAGAGGGAGAAGGAAACTTCTGGTGGTTCTTTTTTTTGTTGTTGTTGTTGGTTTTGGGGGAAAAGGCATTAAACACACTCATTCCAATTCTGTATTAAGATTGCTCCCAAGATCAAACCACAGGTAATTGAAGAACAAATGGCAACAGCTAGCTACTGGCCTCAAGATCATAAAGCTGATTTTTTTAGAGTGGTTTTCTGCAAACCAGCAATGAGGAAAACAGATTATGACTTCTTCCTTAAAGAAACTGAGATATTTTGTAAGATGTCCAATAATTAATCTTTTGATATTAAAGCATCTAAATATAGAAGATTCCTATCTTAGCTAATCTTAAAATGATGAATCTCATTTTAAGATTAGAAGTTGCTATTGGTATATGCTGGAAGAAGCACTGAGACTTTCACAGCATTGGTTTATGTGTGAAATTCTATAATACTTCACAAAGCCCAAAACTTGTTGCATGTTGCCTCCTTGACTGAGTTTTCCCATTTTAGGAGAGGACTTCTATCAATTCAAAAGAATTAAAGTTTAAAGCCTACCCAGCAGCTTGTTCCTGCAGTCCAGAAGGCCGACAATATTCCTGGATTGCACCAGAAGAGGGATGGCCAGCAAGGAGAAGGAGGTGATTGTCTCCCCTTACTCTACCCTCTTGAAGTCCCATCTGGTGTACTGTGTCCAAGACTGGGTCCCCAGTACAGGAAGGATGCAGAGCTGTTGGAGTGGATCCAGAGGAGGGGCCACGAATATGATCAGAGGGCTGGAGCACCTCTCAACAAGCTGGGCTTGTTCAGTCTAGAGAAAAGAAGTCTCTGGGGAGACATTGTTGTGGCCTTTCAGTACCTGAAGGGAGCTTATAAACAGGAGAGAAACAGACTTTTTATGCAGTCTGAGAGTAATAGGATAAGTGGGAATGGCTTTAAACTTAAAGAGGGGAAATTCAGGTTAGATGTTCAGAAGAAATTTTTCACTCAGAGAGTGGTGAGGCACCAGCACAGGCTGCCCAGAGAAGCTGTGGATGTCCCATCAAGTCCAGATTGGGTTTGGGCACCGGGCAGCCTGAGCTGGTGGGAGGCAGCCCTGCCCAGGTCAGGAGGTTGGAACTGAGTGGGCTTTTAAGGTCCCCTCCAAACTAAGTCATTCTATGATTCTACTTTGGACTGAGATTTCGATTCTTGTTTTATTTGGGTCCGGTATTTGGAACAGAGTACTCTAGAAACGGCATTCCCTCTTCTGTCAGCGAAGTAGGTAGAACAGAGTCATAGCCTGAGAGGTCTTGACTTGCAGCTTTCTTTTTTAATGGTCAAGAGGAAGCTTTGAAGCTATGCTTGACAATCTGATGGTTTTAGTGCTCTTTGTTGCTTCCTGCTACACTGCATCACCTCTTTGTGGGAAATGTTGTTGGACCTCCTTAGTAGTTTGGATACTTCTGCTGTGTTTTGTGATATATTCATATGCTCTCATTTGCATTTTATGTCTGCAGTACTGAGTTCTGTTGTTTGTTGTATATCTGCGTTCCTGCATGAAAAGTCTTCAGACATCCCTGTGGTTATTCAATTTGTTGTTCATTTTCCAGTAGGTCTCTGCTTTGTCTATTATGGAGATGAGCAAAAGTATGCCATTTTAAAGCTCCTAAGGGAGATGGGACTTATTCCACTGGGATTATGGATATTACTATTTATGTGGCATTAGAAAGGCCAACGGTGGCTTCTAGTCCCCTTTTCTGTATTTCTTTTCAAGACCGATGTGGGCCACCTGGGGGCAATTCAGTGAAGGTAAGAGGGAAAAATAAATTTATCTTGCAATTTATATCTGAATATTTCTCTTCAAGCTTGTATATCTCACTGCCTTATGCTCTTCAGAGAAGAATACTATAGAGCATTCCATATATTTCTAGTGTTATCTCTCCAAAGAGATGCAAATTGTTATTTCTCATTCAATCTGATAGATAAGTATTGGAGTACAGTGCCTTCTACTGTACAGAGATGTGACTATTGGATTGCTGCTTTGAATCTTCTAATATTAAAGTTATTAAAAATGCTTTATTTCTCTTTCAAACTTGCTTCCATTCTCTTAAGCAGTGGTATGTGTATGATCCTGTAGAATGCAGACACTTTTTAAATTACAAAATGTTCTGTAAACAACCAGTAAAACTGAATAACATGATGGTAACAATTACAACCTGGAATAACCTACTCCATCCCCCGAGCACTGTTGTAACTATTCTTCACATTGGTTTTCTAGGCTCACTTTATTTCATTAATGTTTTTTACTGCATCCTTTGGGACATGATACCAGCACAATGTGGTTCTCACCCAGCAGGTGCTATTTTTTTTTTTAGCTTCTTGAGATTGGCAACTTCTGGTACTATCCCTACCTTCTTTTTACTTATCTATTTATTTGCACTTTAACAGCAAGAGAACAAATTCAATTTACTGAAATAAACGTGCAAAACAAAGCTAATTTAAGTTAGATTCCTTAATAAGAGGTGCCTGAAAGCTCAAGGAGACTGATCTCTCAAGAACTGGAAAAATATTATCACATCTCTTCACAAAGAGAGGCAAAGGATTTTTTAGGGGTCACTGCAATTTCTGCAGGACTATTTGCTCATTAATTTGTATATTCAGAAAGCAAAGAAAAGTATCGTTTGTGTGATGTGGGTTAGCAACGGTAATGAAAGATCACTGAAGTTATTTTAAAACTGCTGACTCTCTTAAAAATGTGTAATGATTTGTGAAAATTCTAGCAAAGGGTAATAGTATTAAGCAAAGTCTTTTAATACCCTTTTATCTGTCATTCTTATGTTATTCAAACTGCAGTAGTGAATCATAAAACGAAAAGAAGAGAAGCTTTATAGCCTCATGGCAATTTTTAATACTGTGTATAGAGAGAATTGTATGCTCTTTTAATGTTACTCATATCTTGACCCAGCTTCATCTCTGTCAGGATGCTGTCAGCTTTCTTTCTCTTTCAGTATTTCCTCTTCAGTAGTAGCATCTGCCCCTCTGCATCACTATTTCCTTCCCTCTTTGCCTCCTGTTTCTGTCTTTTCCTTCCTGCTTTCTCCACCTGATACTCCTGTCCAACACAACTGTTTGTGTGTCAGTTGAACCCCAGTGCCACTTTCTGTTCTCAGTGAAGGCAGACCCCAACTGCCCAGTAAAGCTTCTGAGTGGAGAAAGATCCTCTTATCTCACTGCTTTGAAAAGTCCATCTCCTTTTAGGCACCATCATGGTCTAGAGGGAGATTGTCATATTAAAGGGTGTTTATTGTACCGTTCGCATTTGTATTCTGCCTTTGAAAAGCTGTTTAATGTTTTTAAGACCTTCCCATACTCTGAGGTTATTCTGAGCGGCATTAGTTATCACTGTTTGGCGCTCCAGAATATGCAAGACAAAATTTGCTATTCAGAGAACTACCCAATGCGTGCTGTCATCACCATAGCAGATTTTATTACTGTACATTACTAAGATGTGAAAAGCTGGCAAACTGTTACTTTATTCCTTGAATTAGCATCCAAGTAGATTTCATTTGTTCCCAAATACCAATTGGAAAACAATAAGTGGATCCCATTTAATCTCTGACTCTAAGTAGGCTCATTAATTCCAGCGGGATAGGACTAAGAAATGTCCTGTTTAAAAGAGTAATACATACTGTTTAAAAACCAGTGGAAGATTTTGTCTACTCACTGAGAGTCTTAACATAATTATTCTTTTGGTTCATTTATGTGAAATGTTGCAATGCTTCTTGTAGGATCACTACCTCGGCTCTCCTGTAATTCAGTGCATTGAATCTAATTTATTTTTTTTTCAAAACCTTGTATTGTCAGTAATATCTAAAGTTTATGCTATGATTTTCTGCTTAGTTAAATTAGTCTAGCAATAAAAATGGGAACATGTAATTTAATACTCATTTCCAGTGGAAAAAAAAAAAAAAGAAAAAGGAAGAAAAAAGTAATTTGAGCAGAGTACAGAATGCATGCTATGACTTCAGATGAATAGAAATACTTGTTTTCAGTCACTGAAAGCAGTCATAAAAATAGATTGAATCTCAGATTTCAAAAGTAAATGACTGTTTTATATACTTTTGATTTGGGATATCTTTGAAGTTTAATTCTTAGCACATTTGGAAATGAGTTTTAAAACATATCAACTTTGATACTCTGTATGTGGAAGTGTCTTGCATTATTAATGATTCTAGGAAATGTATGCTTACATTATCAAGGGACAAGTTTTCTAGCAATTAACTGCCAAGAGAATTCCTGCTTGTTCTTGTGGGCAGTGCAAGGGATGTGAAGATAGGAGGCTACAAGCAGGTGTGGGGAAGTAGGGGATATTGGCTGTCAAATGTAAGTCATCCTGGTTCCCAAAACAACATTGTCATGATGTAAAGCTGACTAGAGGCAATTTTAACTAAGCAATAAACTTTCTTTCACTGGACTAACCAACAGGCAGTCATTCCTCAGTTCTTCATCACATTCAGGCTCTCATCTCTTGTCTTTCACAGCAGTTTCTGCTGAGTTGCAGGGAGAGAGTTTGCAATTATGGAAACTGTGTTTTATTCCTCAGAAACATAGAAAATAAGATTAGAAAGATCGATCAGCTCTATGTCCTTTCATTCAACTGTCTTATGGCAATTGTTCCCATGTAACCATTGAGCTCTCTAGGTTTCACCTGCCTCAAACTTATGCTCTTATAGCTGACAAACAGGAAATCCCAGGGACTTTATTAGAAACTACGTTTGTATATCTTGGCTTTCCAAATTACTCTTTGAGAAGAACTTTCCCCTGTTTCAGAACTTCTGGAAAACTAATTAGAAGTTTAATGCATCTTTTCTTTGCTGAGATTCTTGTACCTTCTAATGTTTCTGGAGTAAACTTATACCTGACTTTATTAATTACAGGCTTCCTGGCATTTAGGGGTCTTTCTGGAAATGGAGTGTAGGAACTGTAGTTGCTGAAGCAATTCTGAAAATCCCACCTATTGTTTCTAATGATTATTTTTTTTAAAGAAAGGTAGTAAGCTTGAAGTTTTGACTTGAAGTTTTAATATAGGAAAACAATTTTCTCTGCTCTTGTAAAGTAGTTAAGGAACAATTTCCAGTGAGTGGTTTAATTTTGCTGGCTTGTTCATCAGTAATGAGTCTATGTTTTCACACTGTTGATCTAACCATCTGATAGTAATTAAATTACTCTACGTAGCAGTCTCTAAGATGTTACAATACTACTCTCAGAGGCTGAAACAAGGCAGTTCTGGAATAAAATTATAACTGTGACATAAAACATTAATGGAGATAGAGAACTTTTCTCTGGTGTTTCTCATATGTCTCCAGAAAGGCCTTGTATTACCAAATGAAATGAAGCTGTTAGTGAGTTTAACTTTCAATGAGTCTGTTCTAGTAGATGTGTTGTTTAAATAATAATAAAAAGCAGTATAATTAGCTTCCATAGCTGTAAATGTCTTCTACTTTATTTCATCCTTGCTAGAATTATCTTGAAAAGAAAAGGGACAGCTCTATGAACTCCCTAGTCTATTGCTGCATGTGCAGACATTATTTTGCTCTCCTCATTTAGCCACTGTTGCTTCTGTCAGACTCCCAGCTCATAGAGGGCATGACTGAGCCATTAATTAGGTCCTTCCCTGTCCCATTGTGGCACATTATGTGGAGCTGCAGTGGCCAACTTGTGCATGCAGGGAGACTAAGGACCTCTTTGTCCTTCACTGCAGTCAGAAAGGATGATAGCAGTGACTGATGGCTCTCGTGCTACATAGGTGACTCACTTGTCATTGCATTGAATAAGTGTGACTAGGCATGACACTAAACTTAACTTCATTTGCCTGTTTCTGTGCGAGCCCAGAGATTTCAGGGACTTCTTTAGGTGGTAAGAAGTGTGGGATGCAAGACCAGTAACAGCCTTCAGTGGATCAAGTAATGAAGTCTGGATCTTCCTGACCTCCAGCTCATTGCAACAGGCACCCAAAGCTCAGTACACCTGCACGGTCCCATAATTCTGCCATTGCTACATTGCAGTAGCATCCCATGGTGATTGTTGATGAGGAAAACCTGTGTTCATACTGGAGAACCTACAGGATCACAGTCCTGCAAAATGCTCTATTTTCTATGCAAGGTGCTTAAAGTTGTTGACTCCTACAGCTGATTTTTAATTCTGATCTTTATGTCAGTCTGTAGCTAATGAGATATTCTCAAATGCTTCACAGAATGAGCTCAGTCAGCACATAAAGGTTAGCCAGACAAAGATGGGCTATTGCATAAGAAGTCAAACTTAGAAGAAGGTTAATGGAATTATTTAAAAGTCACCTAAATTAAGTGAGACATAATGATGGCTACAGTGTAGTGATATTCATGCACATCTAAAATTTTGCAATACATATATGACTCATATGGAGACAGTGATTTCAGTTATTCTGTGAAATTCAATTTGATTTTCTCATTTAACCCGAGTCTGGATAAAACTGATGGAAAACATCAGGACAGTGTCATTGTGTCTCCATCTTCCCATGCCTTCTGCATGGCCAGGTTGGGTGCTGAAGACTTCACCTCTGTCAGACAATACTGTCAATGGTGTTTGCCCTCTGGCTCCATGGGAATGTGTTTCAGTACTCCTATTAGTATATTATAGTATAGATATTATAATAACTATCTACATTATATATAGATAGTATAGATATTAGAATGACAGTTCTTCCCACAGAGAGCTAAGAAGATCTTGTATTGTTTCCCTTTCTTCTGTGTGTAAAGAACAGTGGATATAAATGTATACTCATTTTATGTATACACATGAAATCTGTATGTGTGTGTGAGTATAAGGAACAAGGACCACTTATTAACAAAACTGGGGATTTTTTTTCCCCCAACTTTTTACATAATTACATTAATGTCCACGAAGAGCTTTGGATTTTCTTTGCTTTGTTTCGGTGCATTAAAATAACCTACGTTTTGGGTGGACTGGAGGGTAAAATGAGAAAGCAATGATGGTTATGTTAGTATGCATGCATCTCTGATCTACGCTCATTTGTTTTCCACCTAGCTCCTTTTTTTTTGATTTGTGTGTGATAGATGCATAAAACTTCCTGGTAGCTTAAACATATGGCAACCAAATAATTTTGGAAAGGTACTCATGACAAGTTCTCTGTCCTGTATCATGTTTTAGCCAATGCTCAGTACATTGTCTAGCAAAGATCCCATGCCCATTACAATCATAGGACATAAGCAACTGAAAAGATTCACAGTGTACTCAGGACCAAGATGCTCATTTCTGTTCTGCATTGGTATTATAGTCTATGCAGAACAATCTATTTATTTTAGTATACGTGTTTTATTTCTGTAATTCCACCTACATCTATTCCTGTGGTTGTTTGTTTGTTTGTTTTAAATACTAATTCACCGGTAAATCAGACTGAAGAATTTTAAGCGTCTTCCTTGACCGTGTATCATTTGGGATGATTTCCTGGAGACAGAAAGGGGCTGGCAGAGCATGTACCGCTGCCTTTACTTAAGGGAAGGCTCGGCACAGAAATGCTCCGAAGACTGGGTGCTGCGCTTCTTGCAAACTTCCACATGGGGGCACAGACGGTTCACTCTTGCAAACCTCTGCGACGGGCTGCGGGAGGAAGAAAACCTGGTAAGTTTAGTTCTGGCAAATCTTACGAAATAGCCATGGGACTGGAAGGTGTACAGGGGGCATGCCTGTTGAATCTCTGCCTGTGCTTTCTGGATACTCCAATTTCTACTTGCAGATTCAGCATACAGATGCTAACTTTCTTGAGGAAAACTGGGTTTCAAAAAGTGTTCTTGGTTTCCACATAGATGAGTTTGTGCATCTCCTTCTTAAAGTGGTTGGTTGTGATTTAATCTGGCAGGTGGCTGAGCACCACACGGTTGTTTGCTCACTCTCCAACTCCCAGTGGATAGAGGAGGTAATTTGGGGGGGAGTGGGAGGAGGAAGCAAAGTAGAACTCATGGCTGGAGATGAAACTATTTACTATGGTAGAGAAAAGCAGAGGATAATTGTTATGATGATATATATATATATATATATATATATATGTATGTATGCATGTATGTATATAAAATGCTATATGACACCAGACATCAAAGAAAACTTAGAGCAGCTAGAAAATATCATCATTCTTGTTTCAGCCATGAAATGTTAATGAGCCTAATAATGTGAAATATTGGTGGCTAATGGGTCATTTTTCCTTCTGGAAGAGGCGTTTAAGGGTTAAGAACTTGAAAGTGTTTTTTAACTGCTAACACACAAATAGATGAATCAATCAAAGTGCTCTGATTTTGAAATATTTTTGTTACTCTTTTTTTCCCCCCCATATGAGCGCACTGAAACTTCTATAGATAAGAAGACAGGAAAATAAAAAATTTCCTTTTGAAACTGATATAGTAACACGCTATATTTTTTTTCTTTAAAGAAAGTGAACACAACTGTTTAATCTTATTAAACAAACTTATTAAATGTCATCTTTTTCTCATAACTAATTCTGACAATTTTATTTAAAATGTTTTGGTAGCAGACATCTGACCAGCTCTTCTTAACTGGCACTGAGTTAATTCAAGATTTCCTTGTATTTCTGATCCTCACAGAACCTTAACAAGAACAGATGTTTCTGGGACCTCTCTGCGTGTGGGATGTGTTGCACCTCCAGAGCATGCTGTTCTGCCCAACACATTGGTACCCAGAAGCAATTACGACTTACCTGGACATGTGTGCCAAGCTTCATTTTTTGACTGGTGAACTGATGAATTATGACATGTATCCTCTTTATAGAGACACAGTAGTGCTTGATAAATGGGAAGGAATTCCCTGGATTTCCTCACTTTGCCCATCGTGATGCACAATAAAAATTATACCCCCTTGAACTTTCATGGACATAAGTTTGCCTCCAGAAATCAGAGTGAAGGAACCCTTGGAAATGATCTGCCTCTGGCTGCACAGCCCCAAGAAGCAGGTCTGCTCCCATCACAGGCTGGCAGATAATATAATCCTAATGTGGCAGATAATAACCCTAAAAGTGGTTGAACTCTCATCCTGCATGTTGGGTATTCCCCTGGGATGCACTCAAAAAATCTGAAGAATTCAAAGAAAATAATCCATAAGCTGTGAGCAGTGTGAAGATGTTTGCCCACTAAGCCTGAAGCAAGTCTCTACCATCAAGATAACCTGTTCAGCCTCCTCTGGTTCCTGAAGTGCCCTTGTGGAAAAGTGCTGCCAGTGTTACTGTTTTCCTGCTGAGACTGATAGGGCTGGAGACAGCATCTGTGAAATGAAATTACAGCTCTCGTTGCTTTCTACTTCATCTTGAGGAGATTTCAAGAGATACCGTGTAACCACTCTCAGTAATTTTTAATCCACTTGCTACTGTGGAAATTAATTAAGAGATTGTGAAAACAGCAGTGCTTTGCGGTGTTGGCTTGAGTCATGCTTCCAGCATGAGTTTATGGTAGACTAACAAAACCGATGAGATCCACTGTGCCTTCCGAAACAAAGAACTCAGTATTAAACAATTGGAAGGTTTTCATAAGAGAACACTAAGGCTGTAATGGTGGTCTCCTGAGTTTCTGTATATGCAACTAAAATGTCTGGAATTACCCTTGTGGTGAATGTAGCAATTAGAGTCCGGACAACATTGTTTTGTTTGGAGTCATCATGACAGGCAAGTTGAATCACAGTTCACATTTTATGACATGTATAATTCACTTATGGACCTGGGTTCGAGCTGTCAAGAAATGTAAAATAATCAAAGTTAACTTTTTTCTGAACTGAAGTAGTCCAAGAGAACAGAGTGCTCTCCTGAGTGCTTCACACATGAAGAGGAGGTACAGGTTAGTGGGCCAGAAGAGCCTCAGGGTGCTCTGTGGTCTGGCGCCTGACCTAAAAGGGTAGCAGGTTGGTGCTAGACTTTACACAACTGCTCTTCTTGATGCTACTATGACAACTAAATATTTTCTGGTGGCACTTCCACCAATGAGAGAAGACAGGAGAATATTGTTTTAATCTGATTTTACACTATATAGTAACTATGCCATATTCAGTATAAGTTTATTTAAATGAAAGATATGTACATGCTTACTGCAATTACCAGGGAGTGAGAGCAACGCACAGATTGATGTAACAGCTGAAAGATAGTCTGGGTGTTTAAAGGTAAAAATCCTGGAAAGTGTTCAACTCTTACTTTGTCACCTTCAGAGGGAAATTTGGGAAAGCTATGCAGAAGGGCAGAGGAGTGAAAGGAAACAGCTATTAAGACAACTGAAAACCTTTATTTGCAGTTAAATAGTTCAACTACCCAGGACCATATCTAGAGAAGGGCAGTGAAACTGTAAAGAGTCTGAAGCACAATTTTATGGGGAACAGTTGAGGAACTGGGATTGTTCAGTCTGGAGAAGAGGAGGCTCAGGAGAGACCTTATCACTCTCTACAATGACCTGAAAGGAGGTTGTGGCAAGGTGGGAGTTGACCTCTTCTCCCAGGTTACACCAATAGAATGAGAGGAAATGGATATAAGTTGTGCCAGGGGAGGTTCAGGTTGGATAGTAGGAAAATATTCTTCTCAGAAAGAGTGGTGAGGCATCGGAGCAGGCTGTCCAAGAAGATGGTGGAGTCATCATCCCTGGAGATGTTCAAGAAACTTGTAGATGTGACACTGAGGGACATGGCCTAAGGCATTTATAGGCAGGGGTTTATGGGTTGATGGCTGGAATCGACTGTCTTATTGGTCTTTCCAGCCTTAATGATTCTGTGCTTTAAACTCTCCTTCCTGAGTGTCCACAGAAGCAGCAGGAGGGTGGGAAAGTGAGAGATGTAGGTGGTTCAGCTGGTAAGAGGTCTTGTTTTCCACAGTGACTAGGTGAGAAAACTGTTTTGAGAACTGAGAAATCTCACTTGCTTTACGCAGCTTTAACAGATGTGCATCAGTTTACTTGATGTGAATCAGTTTGCTCGATTGAAGTATAGAAATTATCAAATACAGGGTACTTAGTACACAGAAAGACAATGTCACATTGTATTCAGGCTTTATAGTGTAAGCTGAAACACAGGCAGTCACTTGACAGGTGAAGAAACAGCAAATATTAAAGAGCACCTACCACAGACTTTGAATTTTTAATTCAGGGTAAATGTAAAGACAAAAATCAAGTCTCTAAGCACAGGTTTAAATCCAACCTCACTGGCTAATGCAGAGGAGATAAATGTTTTATAACTTGTGCAATGCAGCTGTTCACAAAACCTCATTCACCTATTGGGAGTGCTTTGGGGGAAATGATCAGTTACCAAGTAGCAAGGATTAAAATGTTCATTTCTAAGTAGATATTTCTGCTCATGCAAGGAAAAGGGTCTGGTTTTTTTTGTTTGTTTGTTTGTTTGTTGTTGTTTTTTTTGTGAGGTTTGTTTTTTTTTTTTTTTTTTGAGACTACTAAGTTCCCTAAAAAAACAACAAAAACTGTTCATTAAATCAGTAAAAATTTGACCTTTAGTTTCAGTGAAAGAGAGAGTTGAAAAACATTTGGAAAATGCAGATTTTTAAATGTTAAATTAAGAGCTTGAAGTTCAAACACAGCTAAATTTACCACAGAAATTAAAAGCAGAAGAGATATTGAAATGTTGCATTCAACTTACCCGATAATATGAAGACTAAAATTCGGGAAAAATTCAATCTTTTCTGAAGTAGAGGAGTATCCTCAGTACATTGCTAAGAATTCCTTTTTCATTCAGCAACTGAATTAAAGCTCAGCAATGGCCACTAGGAAGCCTATCAGCCTGATACTGGGGTTCTGTTCAGAGGGAAAAAAAGGGAAAAAGAAAAAGTTTAGAACTTCAGTGTAGAGAGGTGTCAGAAAAGAAAAAGGATTAAGGGAGAAATAGGTAATGGATTTGCTTCCGATTTATTTTGTGGCCAATATTGTTGGCACATCTCTGTCAGTGTTTTTGAAATGGCAGTATAGTATAGGCATTGTTCTGCGCACAGTGAAAGAGTAAGTGAAGAAAAAAAACAAGACGGAGCACAATGCAAAATACAAAATGACCTTGTTCTGTGTAAGGGATGGCACTTTGAGCACATGGTTATTGCCACATTGACTGCTTGGTTATTGCTGCTGCCTAGGTGCAGGCTTGTCCAAGTGCATCCACATTTCAAACATCTTGTTTTAAGGGATGCCAAAGTTTAATAGCAGTTGCCACTTTCTGTGTGCTTTTATGTATTTTGAAAGACAGGTTCATCCAGGATCACCTAGGATCCTCCAGTTTTTGCCGTAGGTATCTGTATGTAATCAAACTGCTTATTTTGCATGAAAGGTAATTTTAGGACATATATATAGGATACCAATTTAAAAAAAGAAGAAGAAGAAGAAAAAGAATTATGTTACTGTTCATCTGTAAGCCTAAGCATTTTGAGAATTGCCAAAACTTTGTAATTATGTATCAGGGAAATATTGAAAAGAATTAGTAGGTATTGTGTAAAACATCAAGTTTCTGATTATTTTGAATTTCAAAGTAGAAAAAGAAAAGTAAAACTATTTCTACTATACATGTTTATAATGATCTGTAGTCTTTTACACTCCTATCCTCCTAGAATGCTACATACCATTTCAGAAAATTAGGACTGATTTCTACAGTGGATCTGTACTCCAAATGAATGGAAATTTTAGTCATTTCACTCAGTGACTGGTTTCACAGCATGACTGTAATAACAATGCCAGGTATTTCATGAAATACCTGAATAATGTAGGCATTTCACGTAAGGCCCAGATAGAGCAGTCAAACGATTCTGCAGGATACCTGTTGTGTCTGCCATTGTGCTGAGTGACCGAAACTCAATAATTTCACAGAACAACAGGTTACACATGACAAGATGCATGTTTATCTTCAGACCTTTGCAATTTGCAAAGGTGGATCCACCATATTTCATGCTTGCTTAAGCCTAACCTGCTGAGCTCTGCCCCAGTTTTCCAGTACCACTGTCAGCCTCATGAATTTGGTGAGCACTCATGGGGAGAGGACAGTTGCTCCAGCAGCATCCAGTCCTGACAAGTCACATGGTGAGGTTCTGCTTAGCTGTGCTGGAAGTGAGGGGATATGAGCAAAGCAAAGGGGACCACAGCATTCACATGCTGCCAGGAATCCTCTTAATTGCTCCCACCTGGAGAAGAACTTCACATGTCTGAGAAACAGTGCTTGGTCTGGCTGAAACGTGCAGGGCTGAGTGGAGCTATACGGCTTGGCCATCTATCTGAACAAAAAGTGGCCCAGATCTGCTGGGTTCTTGCATAAAATAACATCCACACCACTAGTCCATGTCTGCTTGCAGCATAAAATGCTGTACCTGCTCTTGTGACAAACATGTATTGTAAATAATATCTAAGACAGAAGGGAATACTTGGAAACAACAAATGTTGCTTTTCTCTGATGGCGTCAGTGTTTTGTTTGCTTGTTTCAGAGTGAAATAGCCAACAGAAGCCATTTACCATTTTTTTGTTTTCCACCATCTCTTAATTATATGAAAACATCAGAACTTTATTTAATCTTTAATTAGCATAATCCAAATACAAAGTTCAGCCTCATCAAGGACACAAAAATATTGATTACCTGTCCTTCCCACCACAGAGCCAAAAATCACTTCCGTGCTGTGCTTATTAATATATGCTCATAGCAATGGCATTGAAATCTATCACTGCGATCAACCTTTATTTTCAGTCAGTCAATGGCCATTGACCCGTGCAGATAAATTACCGTAGTGAAGTTTGCAGCTGCTTGCTCAGACTCTTATATCAATAGTTGACCCACTGAATGCTTATTCTTATTTTTCTCCTCTTCTTCCTACCAACAAAGCACAAACTATGCACAGAGATTTAAACAAATATATTATTAAGAAGCAGGTTGCAGATTATTTTCCTGTTCTCTGCAAAGACATGTGGTTTCTTTCTTATTTTTACCTGCTGGTGTCAGTAGAACACCCATTTTGCCAACCTGAAAGGGAGAGTGGAGTAGTATTTTAAATAGAGGGAACTTCAGAAAAGGAATGTGTTGTCCTGTTGGCTACAAAAGATATTTCTAAGATTTAGTAGATAAAAATAGTCTTCCTAAGTGATTGTTAGACTGTAACCTACACTACAACATTTTGGTCTTGATTTGAATAAAAAAATCCCAATGTTCAACTGGGTAATATTAGATTTTTTCTGTCGTGTCTGGAGACCTCCTGCAGGGTCTGACTCTGGGCTTTATCATGGATTTTGAGACTTCAGAAGCAAAATCTTGTTCTGACTCATCATTTAAATAACTTTCAACTTGGAAAATGAAATAATTTCTTAGGTTGGCTTCAGATTTCCCTCTTTGCTATACAAAAAATGAATAAACTGACAAGAAAGAAATGCATGGCAAAAAAAAAGATAAGTCAACTTATTTGTGTCTTTTGTATTTTTGATTCAAAAAGGACATGATTTTTATGCATCTTCAAAACTGTTTTCTCGTGTTATGAAACAAAGAAAAGTTCTAGCAAGCAGATGGCCTGGTACTTATTGTACAGAGCAACACGAAAGTTAAGGGATGTAATCTCAGTGCAAGTCTTGTGCCACTGAACTGGAAAATCTTTGAGATTTAGTTTTAGCCTATTCACCCTAAAGTTATTTTTTAAGGCAGAATGTGAGTTCAGTAGACAAGTATCACACTTGTTGTGTCTGATGAAATTACTGTTAAATGGCATGATTCAATAGAGGGTTTTCTGAGTTGTTTTTTTTTTTTTCTACTTCCATTTAAAAAAGAAAAAAAGCTAAATGTATATATATACTTTTTTACAGAGCTGCAAGGCAGATTGCAGCTACACTGTTTTGCCCTTCTTTTATATATAGCTCTGCAACTATCCATAACACCTGTGTTTACATTAGTGTTTTGTTTCAAGGCAGTAGTTTGGTTTTGGGGTTAATCCCCTGTTTGTCAGGGCCTTGAGAACACTGATGGACCTTAATGCTGTGACTAGTTTCACCTGGGGCCTACACCTGAGACCAGCAGCCCCATTTCAACTCAGCTGGAGGCAATTAGTCCTGGCCTAGGCTACCCTGTAAAAGTACTTGTTTGTCTCTTGCTACTCTTGAGAACTTCAAAAACATTTTGAATGAGAAGTCTCTCCGGTGGTAGAGAACTCTGTGGAAGAGTCAGAATGCTCTTAATTTTACAGTTGCTACTAGGTGGAAGAGGAATTGCAAGCAATGCTAGGGGTGTGAGGAGGTGAAGACCATTTAGATGCCTGTGTTAGCTGTGCTAACGTGTGAGATGCAGTAGGTGTGCTCCATTACAGAGACCTTCAATTGCTGTTTAGACGGACATGTGCTACCTAACCTACTTGGCCTCTCTGGATCCCAGAGCTTTTCTATTGGTCAGTTCAGAAGAGCCAGCATGTTGTGGAACCTGGTAGAAGACCACTGTGCAGATACATGCAGGAACAGTCTTCTGGTTTAGTTTCTTCTCCCATTGATGCTGCGTGCTTCCTGTGGAGATCTTCTGCATTGCTATCTTGGTAGCAAAAATGCTATTCTTTAAATGCATAATGGAAGAAACACGGGATGCATGTGAGTGTATATATATGTTATCAGTCTGTTGACTGCAAGAGCTATAGTACTTTCTAAAGCTGTTCCCTGGGACTCTGTGAGAGATCTCCTGTAAGTCAGAAACTAGTCATTGTACTCCTACCCTGTATTCACTCTTCGCTCACACTATTGTGTTAACTGTACGTGCAGTAGGAGAACCCTCTTTAGCTTTCCTTCTTTCTCCCTTCTGACTGTGGCCGATAGCATAGACATAAGAGCACATACTATAGAATTGCAAACCTCATCTCTGCCTCTCAAGCAGTAGGAGTGACAAAGTAATGGGGTGCAAGGCAATGGCTAGAAAGCAGCCTGAGTGCTTGGAGGTGTGTGGCTGCAAAGGGCTACAGCTAGTCTTGAATGCAGATAGGGATATTTGAAATCCAATAAGAAGATGGCAAGGTCAGTGGCACATCCCAAAATTTTTTAGACATGAGCGTAATGTAGGCTTTTTCCCCTTTGGTGCAATCTGAGTGAAAATTGTCCTGTCAGTGAGTATTTCTGGTAGGGAACAATCATGTTCGTGTAAAGTAAACATGATATGGTCACTGGCACAGTGCAAGTTTATTTTATGCGTCACTCAAGTATTTATTGAGGAAATAGAGGCTGAGCAAATATCCAAGAAGAAATCTTAGTGTGATACATGATAATGTTGCTGTCCTTGCAGATGTGCCATTTCAAGACATCAGAGGTCTTGATCACTTGTATGCTTCACTTGAAAGACTTAATAATAGTTGAGCATGTTTGCATGTAAGATGTTGACTCAGAGTAGGTCTGAAAGGCAGAGTAATAGAGATTGAATTTAAAAAGGAGAGCATTTCCTACAAGTTCACCACTACAACAACTATTTTTTGTCTGTACTCTGTTTTCTTTGGAGATTTCCTGGGGTGGGGGAGGGAGGAATTAAATAGCATTAATTCTCACCATTAACTTAATATAATTCAAGATGATTTCATTGCTAAAAGCATAAAGTACAACTGGGTGTTCTAATCATAGTAACTACTGTATAATTAGTCTTCCGAATGAATGTTTTCCACTCATCAGAATGACTAAATAACTTGTTGAGTAAAATCCTTAATTTACATAACTAAAAGTCAATAACAGCTTCATCTTCCTTCATCTGATTATGTTCTGGTTTTATTTCTACATTTCATTGGCCACCTGCCACTCTGTCAAGAGTGGGAGGTAATTAGAACCAGGGATATTGCACTATAGTTTCACTTTTTACTGCACAGATGCAGTTGGGTGCTATTATCATATGTGGTACAATTTTGTGGATAATGTCATTATGTCTTTTTTGCCCATAAATTTAATGGGAAATGGGAATCAATTGAAAATGCATTTTAATCTCTGCATTATGCTACATTTTGCTTAATTTCGAAGTATATTCAAAATGGTATCTCAAAGTTTTAACAAAAATGTTACACCATGCAGACAGCAAATCTTCTGTTGCCTCTAACTGTTCTGTTTGCATATATACACACAAAAAATATTTTACTGTGATAAAATAATCTACTGTGCAAAATACAATAGAAAGTATACTGAAGTAAGGGAATTTGATGTTTAAGAATAACTAATATTATTATGCTTTCTATATTGCATTTTCACCTCAAGTGACCACGCAGTATCATAATAAATTATAAATTACTGCAAGTAATGAAATTGTTACATGTTTATCTCTTTTTAAAATGAATTGCAGTATACCTTACGTAAAAGATTTTTTTTATTTCACCAAACTAGTGTGTTACTTCTTATTCAGCTGCTACAAAACAAAAAATAAAAGCAGGTTGTTCTTCAGAGAGAATTGCTGAAGTGTTTTAGCACAGAGATTGGAAAAAATAAACACCTTCTTTGAATGGCCACTAACCACAGGAACAATTTCCCTGATATGTTTAACCTAGGTAATCTGTGAAGGGAGCTATGTCAAACGTTCCATCAATCCCCCTCCAGGAATGAAACTCATCTGCTACCATATTCTGCAATATAAATTTTTGTCAACCAATTCTTTCCACCTCTAGAAATAGCATCTTATAATCAACAACTTGAAAAAAAAGTTTCAGAATCTGAAAGTGACCAAAACGTCCAGTTGGTCCCACCCATTCTTTAATTAGTTCTAGATAACATTTTATTATCTTAGTTGCATTGGCTATTAATACATATATATTTTAATCTGGCATTTTTTTGTCCCAAGATTATACTACTTCTCTGCTTTAAGAATATTTTATCTTCTTTTTTTTTCCTCTAATGAGTCTGAAAGAAGTCCAAGCTACCTATGAAGTTACCTTACATAATTTTAAATCAGTTCATGGCTTGGTTCCATTGGCTATAGAATGCAGTATCACAAAAAATTTCATAACCTTTTCCCTTGAGTTTTTTTTTTTTTTTTCTTCCATTTGCATCAGCCTCTTAAAATTCTGTTGCATTCATTGCCAGCATATACCTCCTATATTTTTTGATTGGCCTTTCATGCCTGTGAAGACATGAAAAATGGGGAGAAAATGTCTATGTCATCTACTACAGCAAGCATCAGAGGCATTTACTTCCTACCACATTCATTGTTTTTTGCTTCTCAAGTCTCAAAGAGTTAACAAATCAATCATTAAAATGGCAAATGTCACGCATGCTTTAAGATATTTTCTAACTTCTTAGAAAATTGGGGTTACTACATTAGAAAATAAAAATATCTTTAAAACTTGCAGCTCCTGTAAATGGGGTCTAGGCCAATTATCAGATCAGTGTGAAGTAGAAAGAATTGAATGTTTAACTGTTTCATGGGGGACGGAAGCTAAACTTGGATAAATTTATATTTTAAATTAGCAGCTGCTTGAGGCTTCTTAGGAAACAAACATTTGAACAGTGGTAAGTTGCTGCTGATGATTTATTCATCTAATTGATGAAAGTAATTGAAGCAGCTTCTGGAAGGAAGGTATAAGGTGGAGAACAGCAACACAGGAATCTGATCTGAGTGGATTTGACTTGGAAAAGCTACGTCAATGAACAAAAACTTGCATCGCTTTGAATGGATTTTTCTGCAAGGTTTCCTATGGAAGCATATTCCATAACTAACTATTACCTCGTGCTATTGTAAATAATGAAAGAAAACAGAAAATGATCACTTATCCTGAGATGATAATGTTTGGTTTCAAGAAAGCAGCTTCACTTTTTCTAGTTGATTTTTGGGGAGGAGATGTCAATTACTGCTTATTTACATGGCTGTATGTCAGAGATATTGAACAAGGTTAGAATGCATTTTCCCTTCCCTTTCCCACAGTAGAGGAGACACTTCACCCATGTAGTTTGTTCAGCTGCTGATCTAATTGAACAACTGCTCTAGATGTACTCATAGCCAAAGAATTATTCCTTTTCCTTTATTATGAAGAGACTTTGTAATAAGTGGAGAATTACTAAAATATTTCTGTGTATGTTGTCTCTGCTTCTTTCAGGAAAACATATCTATACAAATATACCTGTTGAAGTACAATATATCCTCTAATTTGCTTATACTAATAACCTGACTTCGCTTTGAAATATCTTAGGACTTTAGAAATTCTTTATTTCTTCTTAATTTGCATTTGGATATATTGTCAATTTTTTTTTTTTACACTTCACAATCTTTTTTTATTCTGTTCTTTTATTTTTTTTTTTTAATTAGTCTCTCATCTTTCTTTTTGTTCTATAACAAAATCAAAGCATAGTATACTCCCTATATTATCATTCACTTGCTTAGTACTCTTTAACTGTTCATGCCCTTCCTTTGAACAGCTCTAGTTGATATCCGTTGCCTTTAAAAGGTCTCTTTATGCCAAGATTGTCTAATTTCTTTCCTTGATTGCAGATAAAATATTCTTGTCTTTTTTCACTTCCTTACTCATATATTATGTTTGTACGTTTACTTGTCATTCTTCAAGTTAGTATTTAAATTGTCTTCTCTTCCACTTGGTAGTCTTCCAGCTGAACACCTTAGTCCTTTTTTCTCTTTATCCAGCAGTCTAGCATTATTTACTATTTAGCACTGCAGCATGACTAGTTAATTTGCTCCTTATAGGTTTATGCTCTCCTATGGCTGCAATTTCTCTGGGATACCTACATCTCTGTGGCTCTCTGTATGTAAACTTTTGAAGATTAGATAAGCAATGTGTTTGATTTATATATCCCATTTTAGCTTTTGCATGCAAACATTCATATTAAATGCAATGAAGTTCTAGTGCTTTTCGTATATACCTTCACCCAACTTGCTTTTGCTGATTTTTGTGTGCAGAATAACTGTATGTGCTATATGAAGTTTTCCCTCTATTCCAAAGCTTGAGTGCAATCTTCTTTACAATTCACATATTTGGATAGATGAAGTCTTCCTTTCTTCATTATTATATGGGGAAAGTCTTAAGGTGATACAAAGCTTCTTTAATGACTTTACACCCAAGACTTTCATTCTGCCTGGAATTCTGTTTCTTCTGGAAACTGCTGCTTGATAAATAACACAACCAGGGCAAGTGAGATTTCCTGAAATTTTGGTGACTTTGAGATTACAATAACTGTTAAACGCAATCTTTTATGCCTGTACAATTCAAAACTAGGATATTTAGATGCCTCGGTGTTTCAAATTTCTTTTCAACAACAAAGAAACTTGACTTTAGCAGCAAAAAATGCTGTTTAAAATGCCACCTTGGCTGATAGCATAAGAAAATATCTGACACTTTCAATCACTGTTGATCTGTCTGTCTTAGTTGGCACTTGGTTTGGTTTTTGGGAGTTGGGGATGTTTTCAGATTTATGCATGTCACTTCTCATACTTTCCTTTGATTAATGAAAGTTTTTGATTTCAGAGATGTGTGAATGGGAATTCAATGGGAGTTTTGGGAAGTTTTTTTTTTTTTTTTTTGCTGTTAAGTAGATAATTATGAAAGAAATTATTGGCTTATTCTTATTGTGTTTGTGCACTTCAGAACTTTGGTATAAACCATATAATCTACCCAACTTACAAAATATTCAGACTGCTATCAGGTTATACTCTTTATCACATCAAATTGACCTAATCTTCTTCATCTATAGCTGTTGAATCATCCTTTAAGTTGGGCTTTAAGTCCCTGTCAAAATTAGTGAAATTGCCTGTATTTCTTACCGGTTTGACTAGGTCATGTGAGGAACTAAGGAAAAAACTTAAGAAATTGGAGGGGAGAAAGAAGGTGGCAGTTTAAGAGGAGCTCTGGAAGACTTCTCAAAATTGATAGCATGATAGTAGTGATGCCTTCTGCACTAGCTACTGTTTATGTTCTTCCTGTAGAAAAACTTCCACTGATGAGTCTGCCAGTGAGACAAGATCTGACCAAAACAAGGTGGTATTACTTGCTTACATCTCATCTTCATACCAGCTATCATATTGAGCATTGTCACTTCAGAAAAGTGACTTCACCACTGTAGCAAACATTGTTTTCAGTGGTTCTGCTCAGTTAAGGAATCATAGAATCATAGAATCATAGAATCACCAAGGTTGGAAAAGACCTAAAAGATCACCCAGTCCAACCGTTCACCTATTCCCAATAGCTCCTACTAAACCATGTCCCTCAACACAACATCCAGTCTTTCCTTGAACACCCCCAGGCTCGGTGACTGCGCCACCTCCCTGGGCAGTCCGTTCCAGTGCCTGACCACCCTTTCTGAAAAGTAATACTTCCTCATGTCCAGCCTGAATCTCCCCTGCCGTAGCTTGAAACCATTCCCCCTGGTCCTATCACTGATGACACGAGAGAAGAGGCCGACCCCCAGCTCACTACAACCTCCCTTCAGGAAGTTATAGAGAGCAATGAGGTCTCCCCTGAGCCTCCTCTTCTCCAGGCTGAACATTCCCAGCTCCTTCAGCCTCTCCTCATATGGCCTGTGTTCCAGACCCCTCACCAGCTTTGTTGCCCTCCTTTGAACACGTTCCAGGGCCTCAATATCTTTCTTGCAGTGAGGGGCCCAAAACTGGACACAGTACTCGAGGTGCGGCCTCACGAGTGCTGAATATAGGGGAACAATCACCTCTCTGCTCCTGCTTGCAACACTGTTTCTGATGCAAGCCAGGATGCCATTGGCCTTCTTGGCCACCTGGGCACACTGTCGGCTCATGTTCAGCCGAGCATCAATCAATACCCCCAGGTCCATTTCCTCTACGCAGTCCTCCAGCCACACCGCCCCAAGCCTGTAGCGTCGCCTGGGGTTGTTGTGGCCGAAGTGCAGGACCCGGCATTTGGCCTTGTTGAAACTCATCCCATTGGCTCCAGCCCAGCTCTCCAGCCTGTCCAGATCCCTTTGTAGGACCTCGCTACCCCCAGGCAGATCCACACTTCCAGCCAATTTGGTGTCATCTGTGAATTTACTGAGGGTGCACTCGATGCCCTCATCCAGGTCATCAATAAAGATATTGAAGAGGACAGGCCCCAGCACCGACCCCTGCGGAACACCACTCACGACTGGTCGCCAGCTGGATTTGACTCCATTCACCACCACTCTCTGTGCCCGGCCCTCCAGCCAGCTCCTTACCCAGCCAAGAGTGTAAGGAGCTCTGCTAAATGACAAAAGGAAAGGATTTTTTGTTGCTGTTGTAGTGATTGACCATTGTGATGATTTGTTGGTCTTCTCTAAAAGAGGAATACCTGAAGTGGCCCATTCTCTTGAGCTGTTTTATCAAGTCACATGTTATAACTCTCATTACCTTTGAATGCTTTAAAAAAAAAAAAGAACCTGCTTATGCTTTCTGAAGACAAGAAGCAGCGTTCTTTGTTGTCTCAGGAGGCAATCTACTGATGTTTTCAACCGTGGTAGGAAATAATTTTGTTTGCAAACTTGTGTACAGCATTAATGAGATCACCTAATTATCAAGTGTCTCTTAACATCCTCACGGAGTACTACTACCTAAAAGAGTTTTGTAACCACACATGAGCTATGTAAAAAAAAGAAAATCTGTTTTAACTTCTGTAAATGTAATTCAAGGTTAACAACTTACTTATATTTGCCAGCACTGTAAAAGGAAGGGATCTAACTGCACCACTCCTTTTTAAGTGGTCTCAGTAAAGACCTCCTTCCAGTTTTCACTCAGTGGTCATGCCTAATGAGGCCTTCTCTAAAGCTGATGGCTTTGTCACAAATCACTTCTACTGCCCATCTTAACAGTTTTCTGACATGTGGTATATTTTGATTAGAAAAGACACAAGTCCAAAATGGCTAGTGAATGTTTGTTATTCAACAGCAAAATAATGCTTTCCATAGCTTATATTCTTTATTAAAATACTAGAAAAGTGAAGTTAGCTTTAAATTGAAGAATCTGGGGCATGTAATAGGAGTGAGTCATAACTCATAAAACTTATTTGTTGGTATAGCATAGAAAATTTTAATTTGTCCCACAAATGAACTCAGGCTGCTGTTTTAAAAGAGCATGTAGGAGGTGTGCATAGATATCGCATTAATTTCCTAAGAGTCCAGTGCATCCTGCTGCCGTGGCACTCATGTCTTCAAAGAATTCAGCTCTGTAAAGCACTTGCTAGGAGTACATTTTTCATTAGTATGCCCTTTTCCTTTACCACATCAACATTAAATCAATAATGAACATTTCAGTTTGTGTTTGTCTGGTTCAAAACCACAAAACTCTCTGAAATAAAGTGCATTGAAAGTGGGCAATATATTGATGTAACCGGTCTAAGCTGTGGAAGTTTAGAATGCATCTTAATGGAAGAGACGTATGTTCTATGACTGGTTCTAATGAAAAAGAATTAGGACTCATAAGAGACGAAATACAGAATGCAAAAAAGAAGTAAAAGGCTTCTGTGCACCAAATCTCAAAGATTTCAGAATAAAAGATGAGCTGATGGCTTGAAAGGCTGACAAACCAAAGGTAAACCCTGCCAGTTAAAATACAGCATAACGTTAAACTCCACCAGGCGGAGTAGGTAATGTTTGGTGGAAAATCTGAGTGTGAAATGACCACAGCTGATTTTTCCCTTCAGGCTTAACTCTGAGTCCAGGATTTGGGGAATGTTGTTTTACTTTTTTTTTTTTTCAGTAATAGCACTGTACTATGAGGTTTGAGCCAGGAAACCCTAGGGAGATGTTGCATTGAGTGACAAGAAGAGTTACATGATGGAGGTGGGAACTGCAAAAGGAACTCAACATTTAATGTGATGTAGAGAACTGTGAGAACTGTGTGCTCAGAATGGTTTATTGATTATTGAGCGTGTTTCTTAAAGTGAGTATCTTTCAACCTGCTGTGAGAGGGAGATCTGGATTTAGCCAAAGTTAAATATTGCATGTTAATGAGGTAGAAGAGTGATAAATAACATTCTGGAAGAAAACTAACTCTATTGGGATAGTTCTTCGATATAAATAATATGATATAATGTGATTGAAAAGCATTGGCCTTCCTCCAGCAATGCACAATGGATGTTACTGGTTGCTTACCCCACTGAGCTGTGAAAAAAAAAAAAAAAAAAAAAAAAAAAAAAAAAAAAAAAAAAACCTAAGTTGTCTGAGTAACATGTTGGTTATTGCTGCGATCCCTCTGTGCTACAAACATGAACTGCTTTTTGTGTGACTCAGACAGCAAGATCGCAGTTAACTCATGTGACAATAGGAAAAAGATTGATTTCTGGTGAGTTCATGACCTGTTTATTTCTGCAGAACAGGAATAGGTGTTGATGCTTCTGCTATGTAGGCTGGAATTGGTTCATAGCTGCCTGAGGGGCTTGAAGATGTGATTTTTATCAAAAGTAAATGGTATTTGGGCTTGCAGATCCTTAAGGTGAGATTGAAAACTTTAGCTTTGGCCCACCTGCATCTCTGCTTTCCTAATAAGAAAAAAAAAAAAAAAAAAGAAAAAAAAGAAAAAAAAAAAAACAAAACAGACTTGCAGCACTTAACATTTGATGTTAGGATGGGAAGCTTCACTCCTCTGGAATCTGCAGAAGACACTGAGATGATAATGTAGGGCAGTTGTGCAGGGGGAGAAATAATCTCTTCGAGCAATAGCTGAGTTTTTGGTGCCAGACCTCATAGCATAAACACTGTCCTCTCACTACTATGACTACTGAGAAGTTATTCCGTTTCAAGATGCTGAGAAGACTTAAGATAGCATTAACATTTTTTTCTTTATATGCTGTTGTCCTCAAGATATATAACAAATGTTAAAACAAGCGCTCATATTTCATTATTAATAGGCAAAGAGATAAAACTGCAGGTTTTTAATTCATTTGTGTAACTTACGCATTCACTTTGATTATGGAGACATAATTAAGATGGGTAATTACAAACCCTGCGCTTCCAACTTACTATTGCATGAATATGTCACTATGGTGTCTTACAATATCAAGCTCACACGTAAAGCAAATTATCTATTTAGTTTGAATGATATCACTAGAGCCAATTTAAATTCTCTGATAAGCTCGATTATTCATTAGCTGGCTGCATACTATCTAAAAGCCACTCACATTTTGGTAAAAAGTTGGTGTATTATCCTACTCTAGATGCATTTGCTCTCAAAAGCCAAATATACAAGTTTAACAAGTTCAGCCGAGACCGTTTCATTTTTGCAGTTTCTAATTAACTGGAATTAAATTGCTGCTGACACATCTGTCTTAGATTGCGTTTCGCTGTGAGCTTCTGACCTGCTGCAAAATCCCTTTCAGAAAGTGGCTCTTAAGGCATGCTGCAGTCTCCTTCTGAACTGACAAAAAGGAAAAAGCAGTTTTCAATAGGCAGCTGGGTAAGTTCCCCTGAACTGATTGTTTCATGCTGCTGAATTTTAAAACGCGCCATTATTAGTATATTAGGCTCTGAACATGCTGGAGAGGTGTCTTTAGGTATTTAAATCAAAATAAATAAAATGTTGACTAAGCTGAGCTCCGTAGCTCACTGAATTAAACAGAAGCATTACATTCCAGTTTTAAACGATGCTTTTGTAGGGATTTATTCTGGTTTAAATCAATGCTTAAAACTCTCCACTCTGAATTGATGTGGTACGAGCTTTTGTGCATAGACAAAATCTGAGAGGTACTGCAGCACTCACTTGAAATTTATAGGAAGATCTATTTTTCCCTTTCCTTGAATGTTATTTCCCACATCATGTTACCATAGAATATCCTGCATTGGAAGAGATCCTTAAGGATCATCAAGTCCAGCTCCTGGCTTCACACTGAATTACCAAAAACCAGACACAGGGTATGGGAGTGCTGTCCAAATGTTTATTGAACTTAGTCAAGACTGTTGTCATGCCAGCTGCCCTGAGCACCCTGTTCCAGGGCCCGACCACCTCTGGTGCAGACCCTTTCCCTGACCCCAGCTGCCCTCCCCCGACGCAGCTCCATGCCGTTCCCTCGGACCCTGTCGCTGTCACACAGAGCAGAGCTCAGCGCTGCCCCTCCACTCCCTGTGAGGAGCTGCAGCCGCCATCAGGCCTCCCCTCAGCTCCTCTGCTCTGGGCTGAATAACCCAGGGACCTCAGCCATCCCTTGCAAACCCTGCCCTCCAGACCCTTCCCCATCTTTGTGTCTCTCCTTTGGATGCTCTAAAGCAATTTTATGTCCTTTATGTCACCTTCTAGATTCTTGATACCATGTAATTTTTCACATGTATCAGGCCCTACGGTTGTCAGGGAATGTGGAACAGTTAAACATTGTATATATACATTGTATATACATATATACATTGTATATGTATATATGTTTTTGTTTTTTTTCCCTTGGATAAAGAACTCCTAATGATAGTCTGCGGTACCCACTGACACAGAGTTCCAGGTTAGAACTACGGCCTTTATCCATATCTGGTAAACTGCTGATTTGAATGTTATCACTCTATGTTTCAGTGGGAAACAGCATGTAAGTAATTTAAGGAAAAAATTTAAGACATTAAAGCTGACATTATAAGAAATAAACAATACAGTTGTGACTTCATGCCATTTCTGGCTTTAAGTTTTAAAGTTATTTTCCTCCATTAGTTGAAGTATGCATGAAGATAAATATACATCAATCCACTGAATATGAGTTTCAGATCTGAATCTCAAAAAACTCAAGGCAATGTAATACAAAGAGTTTTGGGAGCAGATTCAGCTCCTGGTCTAGGTTGTCCTGTAGTAAAGCAAAAATGTATTACACAGAGAGGTGGTGGATGCCCCATCCCTGAAGACACTCAAGGTCAGGCTGGATGGGACTCTGAGCAACCTGATCTCACTGTAGGTGTCCCTGTTCATTGCAGTAGAGTTGGACTAGATGGTCTTTAAGGTTCTCTTCCAGTTCAAATGTTTCTATGAATGAAGCTTCTGCAGTAATAAGGAGAAAAAAAAAACAGAAAATTTTTTTATGTAATAAATATCACTGGCTTATAGATTTATTAAAATGAGTGTGCCTTAGTTTCAGCCAAGACTGTTGACAACACACTGATGTTTGGTTGTTGCTGAGTTATGGGAGCACACCTGGGGCTGAACTGAGCCTCAGCAGCAGTTGGTGGTGCAGAGCTAGGACAGGTGGCCTGAATTAGTCCATGGATTTCTCCATATCAGGTGACACCATGCGGAAGGTTATAAAGCTATGGGCAGTAGGCTGAGGACCAACTCCTGCTGGGGAGTTGTGGGGTCAGCAGATGGTGAGTAATTGCATTGCGACTATATATATTGATCTCATTTTGTTTTTGTTTCCATTTTCTTCTTCTGTCTTAGTTTTTATCTCAATCCAAGTTCTACTTTGTTTCTAACTCTCTCCTTCATCCCATGTGTGGGTGAGTTAGTAAATGGCTGTATGGTGCTGAGCTGCTGCTGGGTTAAACCACAGTGAAGTGTCACATTTAGGATCTTCCAGGAGTATGGAGCTTTGAGCTGGCTCTCCTGCACCTTTTAAAAAGTCAAGCTATAATCATTTAGATAAAATACAAACTAGAAAAGAACTTCTTAAAAGGTGAAGAAAATAAAAGCTGAGGTGGAAATAAAATAGGATTATAAACCTGAGTCTTCCTTCTATTCTATGTCTTTTCAGCATCTCTTCACACACACACTCTTAAATTCCTTCCTGTCCAGCAATGTGCCAGCCAGACCATAACCACTGGATCCTGTGGTGTGGATGATTCTAGGAACATAAACGTTCTAAGATCAAATGAATGCTTGAGAGTGCAAGTGATGCTGATAGGTCTCAATTGAGGTACAAACCCACAGCATAATTAGCATCTGATTGGAAACATAAGTCTGGAAAATGCCATACTATTTGCTGGTTAGCCTGATCTAGTAGGAGTTGTTCCTACCTGTGGCAAGGAGATTAGTACTAAGTGACCTGTAAGGCTCCTCCCAGCCCAAGTTATTCTATGATAAATACCAAAATTTTATACAAAATTTGAAATTGCTGCTAAGAAGCACCAGAAAACATGATAGCTGGATTTTTCAGAACACTCTCTTGAGAATTAGAAAGCTAAGACTCTGGTCTGCCTCTATATATCCAGTCCCTTCTGCAAAAAGCATCATGAGAGTGAGTAACACCTTGCCATTGTGACCTCCCCTGCTGTTCTTAATAAACTGTCCTTTAGCTTCTCTGTTTTTCTTCCTCCTCTTGACTAGTCTGAGAGTAACAGCAAGGAACAGTTATTGTGGAGCAGGCTGCGAGGAGAGTGTTTTTACCATTATAGACATCAACATATAGCCCAAATATTTCCCAAGGGAGAGGAAAACAAAATGTCTGTGTCTCAGTGCAGGAAATATTTTACCTCATTTGAAATAAATAAAGCTAACAGCAGCAACTGCTATGCCTGAAAGAAGCAATTTCCTACCTTAATAATCCTGGAATTTTTCACTCTCTCTTTAAAATTAAATCTTGTAATTAAAATGCAAATCAATGCCATCATGATATAATAATCGGCAGGTTGATCTGAACCATAATGCTTATCTGTTGGAGAGGAGGTAAATAGAATAAACAATAAATATTTAGATTTGTGCATTTCAATTACAGCAAAATGTCAGCTCATTTTCCTTTCTTTTGGTGCAGTATTTGGCATGTGAACAGCTACAGTGAGAGATGCTGCTGCTAAGGAGGAGATGTCAGTTGAAAGTTTCTAAGGGATATGATGAGAAGACACTGTAAGTTATTTACTTTTGAGCTGTTCCCCCACTAATGTTGACTAACCATGATTTCAAAAAATAAGTAAGTGATCAACTAAAGAAAATTGAACCCAATTGAAGACCCTGGGGAGAAACAAGTAAAAGGCATTTGAGTGTCTCCCTCTGCAGAGCCCAAGGATCCTAAGCCTGAAAGATGTTGCTGTCTGTCCTGCAGGGTTGTCTCCCTGCTCCAAAGCACTGAACAGCTACAATTCTTTTAAACTTTATGAATATGTTTGATGTTTTGAAGCCTTGACAGAAAGAACAGAGGTTGCCTCTACCAGGATTCATAAGCATGGCTGCATGTGCTTAAAACTTTAGGTAGACAACCTTGAAAATTTTCCAAGGTTCTTACCAACACCAATTTACGCAATACGGCAGCATTCCAATTTAATGAGATCAACTTAACGCTTCAGTTAATATCATGCAAATGAAATGTGATTTGCTGGAACATATTCTACATGTCAAGTGTTATACGGGAGTAAGATTTATTAGTAAATAGTGAGCAATTCCCGTCACTGGCTTCATTAAAGAAAAAAAATGTTTTCTTGGAGGATATAGTCAAGAAAGACTGTTTAAAAAAACAAACAAACAAAAAAACCAAAAACATTTGGAATCTGGATGATTAATTTTAGTCAGCTGCACACTTACTTTCAAATTTTTACTTCTATAGAAGATAAGAAAGGAATGATTTTCTGGCTAGCTAGGTATTGTTAAATGTTCTCGTTGGTCTGGTCAGCTGGATCAAGAAATCACTTGAGACTGAAGTTGAAAATGTTCTTTTCATATGTTGACTAACTTAGCAAGTCTTCTATGTATGGGGATAATCGATATAATAACAATGGAGAGGCTGACGCATGATGAGATGGGTTAATATCTCAATAAGCAGTGAAACAGTGCTGCATTAATAGAGGCTTCACATCCTGCTGTGCTGAGCTCAGGTTTCAGGTAAGGAATGATGAAAGGAGATGGTGACCCTCTCCAGGTAGGGATTCTGCAGACGTCATGTCTTCTTTATGTTGCTTTGGTAATTTTAAAGGCAGGATATTTCTGAAACCTGGTAGGGGATTCTAGTCAGTGTATTGATTACAAGTAAGTTGAGGGGCATTTTTTTCTGGTCGCAAGTTGGTTAGTGTTTTTGTTTCTTCCGCTGTCCAAGACTTTACCAAATAGTCTGATCAAACAATTTTCAGTCTCAGGGGATCTCTTCAGTCTGTTTGTTCTGATCAGAGGCTTTTCTTTGCGTGCAATGTTTATTGTTGGTTCAGCTTGCACTTCTGCAACTTGTAAAGCACTGCCATCGGTGGTGGATAATGAGAGTAACAAATATCTCTGTTCCCACGTGAAAAGGGGCCGAGAGTGTCCATGTAAAAACACTCCTACAAATAATTCTGTATTTATATAGAGAACTTTGGAACATTCAAGTACAGAGAGCACACATTTATAGAACACTTCAAATGAACCGGTTGAGGTTATCCCTGTTTTAGAACTTGGTCTCTTGGGTTGGGATAAGGAATCTCACAGTGGTGACTTTGACCTGATCTTAGTTGTTGTGTCTATTCATACTTTTAAATCTTGCTGTCTTTCTCAAGTAAAATCAGAGGTGACTTGCACTATAGTATTCTTCTGGGAGATGGATTGAGGGGAAGCTCATGCTGAAAGAATCCAAGCTATGGTTAGCGTGAAAGACAAAAAAAGAGGCTGCGAGTTCTCTCTAATTATACATTTTTCTTTGCAAAGCCAAAGTGCAGGCTACACAGATTTAGATGCTTTTTAATTATTAGTTTGAGTTGTTTGTGCGTATGTCCCTATGGGTAGCATTCATAAAAATTCTTTAGTTTTTCTACACCTCCACGATTATTTAATGCATGAGAGTGCTGTCTTTTATGCAATTTATGCCAATGTGTGTCAGCTGAGATTTTTGGCCTGTTCTTCTTGACACTGCTTCTAAGAAGGCTCTATTAATTATACTGAAAAATTGCATGACATAAAAAAAAAAACCATGAAGCTTCACTTGATTTTTCTAAATGCAGGCCCAATCTGTTATTCTATACTTGCAATGCAAAAAAAAAAAAAAAAAGTACTGAACACCTACAGTTGGTTAACTATATATTATGCAAATTAATAAACTCTGGTTTGAAAATGATCTTGTTCTGAATTACACACTCTGAAAACGCTGCTGTATTTTAGCGCACTACTGCATTTACTGCTGGGGACTTTGCAGGCTTTACTATCTAACTCTTAGATCTGTTGAAGCAACAACAATTTCAAATAAATATTTTGAGAAATTAAAAAAAAAAAAAAAAAAAGAAAAAAAAAATTAGAGCATCTCTACCTCAGATTTTTTCTATGTCTTCCAAACTCCACCACAGTGCCTATTTTTCAGCCCTGTGTCAGAACCAGTAGTCATTTCAGTTGGAAGTATTGGTTTAGAATTCAGATCTCTGGAGTCAGTATGTGGACCCATCCTGAGGTGGAGAGCATTCAAGGATTACTTGAATTATTTCACATAATCACCCTTCCACTCGTCTGTTAGTAATCAATGGTGCATAGAGTAAATTTGGACTGAGAGGAAGATTTTATATTTGGCATGTAATAGCTGTGACTATATTCTCACTGAAGTACTCACAGAAATTTAGTAGTTAAACTTCAGGTTGTTGAGATTTTTGGAGGGATTTTATTTGCCTTCAAAAGGACAAAAGGTGGCAGATTAGTTGAATCAAAAGGAAAGTGATTGCTTGCATTACTTTTTTTTTTTTTCCTCCCCTGTATGTGAGGTATGGTCAGTCGTCTTGGCATTTCAGAAAGACTGAGAGCATACTGAGGGTGAATACACCTTAACATGCCTCTTTTTGCATTGATCATTTGTGCCCTTCTCTCAGCAGAAGGGAATGCCACTTCAACTATCTTCACTCTTTCCCCCCCCCCCCCCCCCCTTTTTTTTTCCTTCACCTTTCAGTTTAAGGATACCAAAATTTGCTCACCAAGGCTACATAGTGCTGTATGCTCATGCCTCATTGTACCACAACAATAATTCTGCATTTGCTGAGTGGTCTGAAATTGCTTCCCATGAAGATGTTCAGTTATGTTAATGCCTTTCATTCCCTGAGAAGGTTCAATGCTGGTGGAAGTACGTTTTCCCACCCCTATTGAGTTCCATGATGAAAACAAATCAATCTCGCTATGATTAATTATCCATTTCTCTTAAAATGAAGAGAAAGCTCAAGTGCAATTGATCTGCATCAATTGTTTTCTTGAACAGTATAGATGATACTGTATACACAAATTAAACACCATTGTTACTATTGGCTTTCTCATCTAAAAATGTAATAACAAAAAGTGTGGACTTGGTGTGTGGCAAGAAATCCTAGGTTTTTATGTGCATTGCTGCTGCAACAGCTGAACTACATACTCACTGTTGCTTTCCATCTCTTCTGAAAGACTGAGATGCACTTGAACATGGCACTGATTCTTGTTTCTGGCCATGAGCTTTGCTGTACCAAGCACTTTCATGCTGAAAACTTGCTTCGCACCCTCTCTGAGGCACATGGGATTAAGCTTCATTCACAGAGTGATTTGTTTCTGGGAGTGGATATATACCCTGGGAACTGCAGGAAGGAGAGGACTTTAAGTGAGCCTCAGGAAGAGGAAGGAATGATGCTTCCCTGAGTGTTTGGTAAGTTTTTATTTTTTCCACAACATCTCAATCTGTAACTAAAAGTTTGTGCTAATTGGTAATAAGTAAAATTCCTGGAGCTGAAACAGTTTTGCTTGCAGCACTGGCTTTATTTGAATTCAAAATGAGCCAACTGCCTGTGCATGCTGAGATACTCAGATGTTTTCCATTCTTTCCTATTTCTTCTGCCCATGTGAAAGATGCATCCCCTATCTGCTGGCCAAAACTAACAGGAGTGAAACTGAAGATTACAAGTGCTGGTCCATTGATTTGCTGGCTTTTAAAGTTGTTCAGGCTTTTGAGCCATCCTGGCCACTGCAGGCTGGAGGTCCTCTGTGCAGGGGCTCCCACCCTAGCAGCCTTCCTGGTAGCTGGCTGTCTGGGGACATGACCTGCACAAGGATGCTCTGTTGGTCATGCTGCCCTGCTTGAATCTTTCTCTGAGAGGTACTAGGGGTGTTACGGAAGCTTCAGATTGAACTGGAGGCTTTAGAGCCCTTGGGTGACAGCTCCTTGTTTTCAAGAGTTGTGCGCTGCTGCTGCTAGTCAAGACACAAGTGAAGGGTGGGACCTGGAGCTGCAGGCTGGTAAGATTGCTGGATCAGCCCAGGGCTGTGGAGGTTTGGGGATGGACAGTCCTAGGTCAGCAGAATAGGTAGGAAGGCTGCCTCAGTGCACCAGAGCCCCACAGGCTGTAGTTGCCCTGGGCTTGTCTTCAGAGTTCTACAGAATGCCTTAGGCTGTATGAGTAGAACAAGCAGCCAGGGTGGCAATTGGTGATGCCTTTCTTCTCCATTTTGTCTCCTGTTCCACTGTTAAATTACAGAGTTGTTTTCACCCTTCAAGGATGTGATATGAGATCAATATTAGAGTAGAAATTTCCCATGTATTGTTAATGTTTGCTAACCAAGCTGTGTAAATTAGTCTTGTATCTATTGCTTGGATTTCTCACATAACTTAAACCTTTTCAGTAACTATTTAGGGAGAAGTCACCATATAGTGACAAAATATAGACATAAGCATAATTTTTTCACATTTCTATGCTGTAAATTTTTGTGCAAGCGAAATACCAGAAATAAAATAGGTAAGCATAAGCTGTGCATCTCCCTTATATTCACTCTAATTAATCTTTGTGCCTCTGGAATTAAACTCCAACCATATATACTCTTAATCTTATCAGGGAGATCAATAAACAAATATATAGGCATTTAAAAGCTACGTAAAACACTACTTCAGTAGAGCTCCTCCCAGATGCTCTCTAGTAAAACGTGGGAGCTTCTGACTCAAGCCTCTGAGGTCAGTGGAATCTCAGTTCTAATGACCACAGTGCAAAGATGCTACATCTTCATGGTGCTGTGCAGGAACAATACTGGGTCAGGTTCAAGTCCTCAGCTGGGATTTGGAAGCAAGATGTATCTGCTGCAGAAAAAAAATAAGCTGCAGGAGATGAGTATACATCCAAAATTCTAAAATGTTCTGAAATTTTTGGAACATACTAAATTCATTGTGTCTTCATATAATCTTATTAATGTCTTGAATTTACTATGCTGTGATGTATGTCTCATCATTCACAGACTCCTGCGGGAAAAGAAGTGCTTGCAAATTCCTTGTAAGTTACTGTTTTTTGCTAAGGCAGAGAAACAGAGACTGATAACAGGATAGATATCTCACTTCCGTAAGCTGTGTTTGTATTGTGGCAGTTCTTTGTGCTGTTGTTTGTTTTTGTTGATGGTAAGTCTTGTATTGTTCCCTTTTTAACATGACTATGTGGATTTTCATCTGACGTACAATAAGATTGTTTTTCTATTAGAGGACTGGTAGTAGAGATTTTGATGGAGACCAGAATTTCAGTAAAAAAAAAAAAAAAAGGGTGGATCCTATTCAGTATTTGGAAATCAGAAATAGTGGTGGTAGATCTTGAAGTAGTAAATACGATTTGCAAATCCATCTGGAGCAGTGCTCTAAGGATCTACTTTAAACAGCATAAACTTTGACACTGGTAAATATAGCGTCTGCATTTGAGGGAAAGGAAATATCTCAAAGGTCACGCTTAGTAATAGTATTCTAATCTTGATTAAAACTGAAAAAATTCAAGAGTGTGGTGAGCTAAATGGGGAAAAAAAGGCTATCATAGAGTCACAGAATATCCCAAGTTGAAAGGGACTTGATAAGGATCATTGAGCGCAGTTCCTGGTTCCATACAGAACCACCCCAAAATCAGACAATATTTTTGAGAGCATTGAACAGACACTTCTTGAACTCCAGCAAGCTTGGTTCCATGCAATATGGGAGATCATGTAGAATGGTTGGATAAGAATACATCAACAGAAAAGCGAAGCATACATTTTGGTGAGTGTAATTATGTTGCAAGAACTTATCTGGATAGGTCCTGACTCCATTCCTTGAAGGTTCTAAATTTTTCTGGACAATTCTAGAAGGCTATTACTCAAGCAGGGATTTTGTGTGTGGGCCTGTTGCAGAAATTTCTCTTAGGAATTTAGAAGATGTTAATCATAAACATAATACTCGTTCTATCTCTTGCCCTTCAACCAGTGCAAATCCTAGATCTCAAATCTTCTGAGGTTGATTTTCATTTGAAAGTCAGGAGGAAAAAAAGTCAAATAAATTAATTATTATATAAATTAGTTATTCTGCAGATGTACAGCCAAGGATTTATAAATTCCTTGTTATTCCAAACTGTAACGATATCCAGAAGATCAGTCTGGACTAAGTGAGACAGTTTTAAATAAATTCATAATAAGCAATCTCATTCTCAAAGTGGCAGAGCAGTCCTGGCTTTGTTAGAATTATTTTCCAAGTGTCTTCCAAAATTAAATCTGAACAACAAACCTGATTTTAGAGTCCCTGAGATAATATATTGCCAAGATTCACACTTTGTGAGGTTGAAATTTCCAGTCAGCTTTGGTTCTTTTTTTTTTTTTTTTTTTTTTTTTTGTACTCATCACATCCACAACTCAAGTTTTCCTCCATAACTTTTTTATTAAGGAGAAAATGAAACATTCTGTTGAATTGCAGTAACTATATTGCTGTTTTTAACTGTGTGCTTACAAAAAGATCTGTTAGATCTGTGCTACTACTTTTAGTGTTGCCTTATGTTGTCCCAGTCAGTTCTCACACATAAATGGCATAATCTAGATTCTGCCATTAAGGTACTGCATTACTTTGAAAAGCAGTATCAATGAGTCAAGCCCAACCTGTATGTGTGCTTGGATCAACTTGTCAGTGGAACCCTCTAGGACAAAAAGGCTGAACCTCAAGGTAATCTTTCCATTCATTACAGCAGCTTTATGTTAATGAAAATCCAATAAATTTAATAGATTTCCTCTTAGTTTACACCAGTGTAAATGGAAGGGAAAACCACACCTCAAGCGTTTTAAAGAGAAGAATGACAATCAAATTTGTCTTTCTCGGGTCATTTCCAAAGGCAGTTACAGCTTGTGGCGCCTTCGCTATAATTTTGATCTGCAGCTAATGTGCAGGCTCAGACAGTGCCTGCATGTGTGGCCATCCTGCAGAACCATTGGTTTGCCACAGTAATCTGTGTGTCCCAGCATGTGTAGGATTACCTTGAAAAGTGCTGTAAGGACCAGGCAGTAATTTCTTTCCTGGCATTAGCATTTCTATAGGACAGAGTGCCTTTAAATAAGAAAAGTTCATAACACTGTATATGTCTCACACTATCATGTATTCCACTTTTGTAAGTGTGAACAGGGTTTTGGTATATGGGTGCATGCCCTCAAATACTGGGGATGGTCACGCCTGCAGGCAGACGTAGGTTTGTGGTTATGTGTAGAGACAAGGTTTTGTTCATTGTTCCTCTTTCAGTTGTACAGCTTTTATTTCCATTTACTTAATAAGCAGGACTGTAGCACTTTTTGAGATAATAAGAGTAATGGTATGAGGCAAAATGAGAAAATCGAGGATCTCTCTCCTGTGCGGACTGTGTACAGTCCATGAAGGCAGAAATAAAGAAGTGAGAATTTCAAATTTATGGCAACCCTAACCTGTTCCATTTTTTGATGTGTTGGAAATGGATCTGATGGCTATTTTCACTGTGCCATCACAAAGCTGAAGTGTTGTGTCAGCTTCAGAACAGGATGAGCTAAAACATTCCCTACATTAGCAGAAACTTTGCCCAAACTTGTGGCTCTTACATTTAATTCCATTATTTTTATAAAAAGACTTTTTACTCTATTGATATTTGTGTTTGTGAAAGATGTTTTTCATATTTTCTTTGAAAACTCTTTTTGATTACTGTTTTTTTTTAAATCAAAATACTATCGAATCTCACCCTGTAGAGTTTTTGTTTCTGAATTGCAGAAGCATGGGGAAGAACTCAAATTTCATTCCTTCTCAACATTCAAAGTAACAAAGATGTGTGGATTTTCATTTCTTAGTAAAATTCATTTATTTACCAGCACTTTTTTCAGTCCTATTAATTTTTCATAATTTTTCATTAAACCTTGATTAAATTCTTACCTTGTTTTTTGTTTTTGTTTTTCATAAGAATGTGGTGGATTGGAAGTGGCAGAGGTGAGTTGGGAATCTGCTGCATCACATGCAGATACATTTTATTTGGCTCTGAAATAGAAAAGTTGGTGGACAGAAACTGCACAGAAGTTTGTCTTTCTGCGTAACAGTAGGTAGTCTGGAGTAGTTTTTAGTCTTCCTGTAGTGTTATTGTTATGAAAACAGGCTACTGTATCTTGTTTTGAAGTAGAGCCTGGATGTTCGGCATAGCATAAAGCAACTGTAGCCTCTAAGAAACAGCTCTGATTTTTTCCTCCAGCCTTGCAACTTTTGTTGGTGCTTTTGTGTTAAGATGGTGGCCTCTAACTGCGGTACAAAGCCTCTCTTGCAAGCTGTGCACCAGAAACCAGGGCTGACCCAGTTGCATCACAGCTCATGAAAACAAATTTCTTGAAGTATATTGTGCCAGACTGCTTGTGCCCCTGGAGATGTGTTAAACTCATCCCTACAGATGTACACAGGACTGCAGAACACTTCCAGCGCCTGAACTGAACACATCTTTCCCAGCAACTGTTCTTCCTCAGTTTGCTGAGTCCACAAAAGGGTGTAAGTGCTCTGCTTTATGTAGAGCAGAAAACCAAAATGCGCATCTCAGGGCCCTCATCCGGAGTTTAGCTGCTTGTGCTCAAGGCTGGCTCTGAAGTGTTGCAGCTGAGTTGCACTGGAAAAGAGTTGTGTGAGAAGCCTCTCCCTCAGGAGACACATTTATGCTCAGGCCCATGCCTGAGCTGTGTTGCAGCTGTGGCTGGCTGTGAATTCTAATGATCTTGACCTGATCACTCTTGCAGACTTCCTGGCTTGGCTTCAGGCCTGCCTCATTCCTAAGGGATTGCCTGGTGCCCTGTGTGGCTGACCCTGCCTATGGTCACTGACCAGACCCACTCTGTTCTGTGTGTTCAGTTGCCTTACCTGCCTTGTACTCTCATCTTCAGACCATTGATTTCTTCTCTGTGAAGTGCAGCATATTCTTGCTGCTCCTCAAAGAAGCTGGAGTGTGATTACTCTTGCTTTTTCAGATGTGCTATTTGCTAATGACTCTGTGTCTAACCAAGGGAAGTTTTCTGGCATAGTACAGTCCTGTTTTGTTCTTATTATCAATTGCTTCCAAAAAGAATAAGGCACAATGAATAGGGATTCTGTCCTGATGTCTTTTTACAGTGGGATTATGACAAGGCTTATCGTATTCCTGATTAAATATTCATAATAGTAATTACTTGTTCATATTACAGTACCTCCTGCATGTCCAAGCTAAGATTAATGCTCCACTGTGCTAGGTAGTGCACAAATACAAACAACCTAGGGTGGAGGAGGAAAAATTACATGAGAGATGACAGAGGGCATAGTGAAGTATATAGAGATGATCTGAGATTGAAGATTTCAGTATATTTAAAAAAAGAAATCATAAGATTTTGGAGAAAACAGAAACATGGTAGTGTTGTCAGAAAACAGATGCCATTTATCAGTTAGGAAGGAAATAACTTGCATGCTTCTGGCTGAGAATCTGCTGCTCATTATTTTGAGAAGTCAACTTGTCACCATCCCAGATAGTTGCCTGGTTCTCAGACTCTGACTGCTGCCCGAGTGGTCTGGCTGTTTGTCAGCCCTCCTATGTGGCTGCCAAGTAAGTGACCTGAGAAGGTATACAGCCATTTTGCTGCAACCTCTGGGGCTTAGGGTGGAAATCTAGCATTTTGTGTTGGAAAACAGATCCATTTCATCTAGCAAGGATAAGGCTGTTAGCTAAGGATTTGGGAAACAGCCAATCTCAGTGAGCCCCTCAGTGTAAGTCTCTGAAACTTGTTTATGGAGGGGCGTGCACAGGAAGTACAATCAATACATGAGGTTCCACAAACAGGACAAAAGTGAAGTCAGTTCTGAGGAAGCCAGTAGAGATCCTGAATGTATTCAGATCCCATGGAAGGGTGCTAAACTCAATGAATCCAATGAAAGCAAGATGTTGTTTAAAAGCTGCACAATATATGCTGCAAGTCAACTGACATATTTAGAAATTACTTTAAGGGTAGAGCCTGAAAGAAAGCCATGACTGCATTTTACTTTCCTGTTTAATCTATTGTATGCAGTTTACTTTTCTAGTGCATTATTTTACATACATTTATTTTTTCAAAAGCCATTCTCTATTTCGTGCGTAATTCCCTTGTCATTATACATGTAGTTGGCAGCTCCTCAAAATCATCTTTTGATGTAAAAGGCAAAACTCTACTAAAGTCAATGGAGCGCTAACTATTTACATGTGCAAAACACTTCTCCAACAACAGTTAATATTATTACTTTGTTTTGCTGATGCATAAACATTGAGAGGAACAGACAATTTGTATTTTTTTAGATCCTCCATTTTGTTCTAGTCTAATTCTTTACAAAAATGTTACGATGTTGTATAATATTTATTCAGAATGGGAGGGACTATATCATCAGAACTACCTCTTAAACAGTCAGTGTTCTCTGCAGTCTTTTCTGGAATGGGAAATTAACCACTTGTGAAATTATGTTTTCACAAGAATAGATCAGAATTTGTGCTTTGATGGTACAACAAATCTAGACACTGAACTGGAGTTATTTCAAATTAAGAGAGTTGTTGTGGTTGTTTGCTTTGTTGATTTTGGTTGTTGTTTTGGTTTTAGTCAGATTTATAACTTTAGGTCTCTATCAGACAAAGTACTGTCTGCTTTCTTGTAAACTTCTTAAATCTGGAATAGAAACAGAAGGTTGTCCTATGCTGTTTCATGTTTTAAATATTTCAAAGGAGTTGTATTAGTGTCTACGAAGGTCTAATGCCTACTATACTTATTATAATTCATATTTTGAACAAGCTAGAAACTTTCCTGCTGTGTTTTTTCGTTTGTTTGTTTGTTTTATTTTTTTCCCTCAAAATTTTAAGGGTGAGGAGTTATTCTCTTGATTTTCTTGAACAATAGCAAAATTAAACTGATGTGCAAAATGAGGGTGCTCTCTGTCCATATGAGTCACAAGCAGCCAGATGACTTTCATTAAGGTTGTCCCAGCCTACTGGTTGGCATGGTCTTTAGGCAACCTTCTTCAGGATATCTAGGAAATTCTAGAAAGGCATTTTCTACTCAATATGCTAAGCTAAGGCCTGCCCACTCTATCACAAATTAAGTCTATACCACTTGGGATGATCTGTCATTCTCCATCCCTGCAAAATCTAATTCCAAATTCTGTTGAAGATATCAGTTGTAATAGAAAATTTATCAATGGTCAGTGAGATATATTTTTGTTTTTACCTTCTAACAGGCTGAATTATTCTTACAGACTGTTTCTCTCACTTGTTCATGGTTTATACCTAGAAATCAGAAAACAGAGTATTAGTTTTCAGCTTTATTCCTCTTATTTAGGAACTTCAGGTTTATTCTATACTATGAAGTCCAGACTTAAAAACAATCTTCAAAGTCACAAGTGCAATTCAGTATATATGTTTTAACATTGCTGTTACAAGATTGGTCGGAAGATGTGCCTGAAAGCACTATAAATTCTTTGGATATTTATGGTCTTTGTGGAAGTGTGAGCTGAGTAGACTGTTTTTATTTTTAAAGATTCAGTGAGATGAATTTTTTTTTTTTTTGCCACTCCTTTCATATTTATTTTTTTCTTGTTTAAGAAAATTCATGTGTAAATTTAATTGTTTAGAAGTTTAATTGTATGTAATTATATAATTTATATTGTTCATAATAATTTTTGAGGCTGTTTTTTCTTTTTGTCTAGTCTAATAGGATGTTACCCACATGGATACTGCATCACGGATGGCCATGAATCTAGTTAACTGAGGTGACAATTGCTAATACTCAAATTGGTGCAAATTGACCTCTTCGTTAATAACTGTACACACAGTTCTCCACCGTCTGTCAAAAGAAATTGATTCACTTAGGCTTAGCTTTTCCTAGCATGTTTCTAAATGAGATAAAGACTGATGAATCTGGAAAATAACTGCAGTTGTAACATATCTATCTGGCAACATGATACTCCAGAAAGCTCTTTTCTGTCTGTTATCTGATAAATTAATTGCCCTTGTTGTAAGGCTTGGTTGGCCTATGTAGTTTTCCTCCACATTTCCTCATTCCTAAGGGATCTGGTACAATCTCAGAATGATCTTAAGTCAGTACTTAAGGTCCATTTATAGCAGTGAGCATAAAGAGTGCAGAGCAGGACTGCTGTGGCATCTTGCACATCTGGAGTTCAGCTGATCTGCATTCTATCCCCCTCTTTCAGGTATTTCTTTCATGATCATCTTCAAATAAGTTGGATCTGTAGGTCTTGTCTGTATAATGAGTGGGAATGCTTAGCTATCATGGTAGGAATGGAGAGTAAAAAAGAAAGATCTGAGATAAGTAGTTAAATTGTGATACTATTGTAATAATATATAGAAACAGTGGTCAAGCCCATAAACTTATTCATGAAGTCATCACACAACACCTTTTGAAAGAATGAAATAGCTTACAATCTGATCAGAGAAGACAAAGATGAAAAAGAGACAGACTTGAAAGCGATGCTGCTGTACAGAAGGCATTATTGAGATGGAAAATGCTACCTACCCCTCAGCATTACTGTCTCTGAAAGAAAACTAGACTTTTGTCCCCACTAGTATTATACTATTGCCTTTCATGGCATTAGTCCCAGGCATGGATTTCTCCAAAATAGTTTGGTTTAAATACTACAAAATAAAAATGCCTTTTGTTCTAGTATTGGCGTGGGTTGGTTGTTTTTTTGTTGTTGCTGTTTGTTTGTTTTCAAGAAAATCTGTGCTTCGCTCTTAATGGTATCATGGTACACCATAAGGTTTTCATTCCCTTCCAATCACTAATTTTTAGTTTTAATCTTTGTTTTTCATTTGAGTTATCAACTCTCTCTACGAAAATACATAAAAAATTATTACTGAGTGGTTTGAAATTGGATTAGAATAGGTTTCTTCTTTGCCTGGTTTCCTGATGATTTTTGTGGTTTTGTTGTTGTAGTAATTATAGTCTGCCTTAGTTTAGATTTTGCTATCTGCCAATATGTCCCATTTAATTAGAACATACCCAATTAATGAATAATGGGCTTATGACTACGTAAGCCTGAAGATATTGAAACAAGATTTCTCTGCTGGGAAGGTATTATATTCTCAACATATGGTCTGAGCTTTGGATTTTGTGATTCTGAACAATAGATTCACTCCAAGGTTAACAAAGAGTGAAAATTGAGATGTTAAAGGCAGATTTCAAATGTCGTGCTCAACATGCAAGATCTTGTATGCTTTGTCAGTCACCAAGCTAAAGTACAAATCAATAACACAGCTACAGGTGTTTATCTCCCAGCAGGGTTCTCATTCACATTAGCTAACTCAAAAGAGGCAATAAGGAAAATACAACTTTTCTTTTTTTTCTTTTTTCCCTAGACTTTGGTTCAGGAATCACTTCTATCAATTACAGTCTGAAGGATCAAGCCATAACACCATAATGCTGTTACCTGCAATTCTTACTTTAGATACTGTAATAAGTATACTATAAATCTTGTTTTGAAATCATGAAAGGTTTGAAAGCATGTCTGATTCTGAAAACCAGAAACTTCTTCCTATGCTATGATAATTTCAGCCTTTCCATGTTCCCGGACCTTCCTGCTTGTATAATGCTCTTAAACATGCTGAACTTTGGTTTGCATATCTGTCTACCTGTGCTGCAGAAAGCACAGTTTGGGGAGGAAGGATGTGTTTCTGAATTTCATCCTGCTGTGGAAAAAAGCTTTCAGAGGATATTCATGCTTACCAGAGCTCAGAACAGACTCTGTCAGAGTCAGAGATTGTAATTTGTTATGGATCTGAGTGGACTTGTGGCCTGCCAGTTTTTCCTTTCTTTCTCTTCATTTTATTTTCTTTTAGACTTTGTAAAAAGATGATTGAAACATTGAGTGTGTTTTATTCTTTTCAGTAAGATATGAGATTAATTTTACAGTTAAGAAATGCATTGAGTTCTTTATAGGCACCCCAAGCAGTATACATATTTCTGCTGCCCCTAGGTAGCAGAATTTAAGAGGTCTGAAATCACAGGTAGAACACAAGTGAGCTATTTCTATGAAACACTTCAGATACTCTAGAGTGCTTAAAAAAATAGGGATTTGATATAGATGGGTTTTTAATATTCCTCATAGAAGTAGATAGACCTTTATAGATATTATAAATATTACAATAAATTTTTTAAATGTATTTATGAACCCTGTAGGAACTTCCCTGATTCTTCCTATATTATAGTGAACTCCACTGCCATCGTGATCATGCATAGAATGCTATAAAAACAAACATACTGGTATGTTCAGTCTTGTTTCAGGCAACATAACTAATCTACCTGAATGCTACTGAGTTGAGCCTGCAGGACTCATGTAGATATTGGAATTTTTGAGCATTTGTATACTGTTGTTGGAACAGTATTCACTCATTTCACAAAATCAGGTTAAAATAAGAAATAGAAGAAAAAAAAATCAGTATCATAGCAAAAGACAAGTTATAAATGTCTTAGATTAATTGTCTTCAAGATGATTACTGAAGGCAGTAGCCAAATTAATGCATCACAGCAATTGCTTGCAGTTGGCACTCTTATTTTTTTCCCAGCCTCATGTGATCAGATACTGTTTATGTCTCATGATACAGTGATGTATTTTCAGAGAAAAATGTATTCCTGCTCATGTGCTGACCTCTTCAGGGATGTTGTGAGGACTATCTTAAGCTATCTGTTTATGCCACTGGACCTTAGTTAATCACAGGTCATTTCAGTGTTCTGGAGATGTAACCTGTAATGCCAGCTCTCAGCTGCTCAGCCTCTCTGGAAGCAATCAGAAGATTCCTGCACAGTCCTTAGCCTACCAGTGAAGATTCACCAGTACCAATATTCTTCTTTACTGTATCAAATCTGCTTAGTAATTTAATTCACTCAACATCATGATCAGCCCTCTAGTCTTGTGGGCTGGTGGGAATGTCTATATATATATATATATGTGTGTGTGTATGTGTGTCTGTGTGTGTATATATATATTATTTTCCTTTTGAGAGAGAAGAAAAAAAGTTGCCAAACTCATCATTGTTTGTAGATACATGGGAGAACACAGATACAAGGGAAAATGGTTATAATGTGTCTGGATTGTAAGACTTTTGGGACTGTTAAAAGCAGATTTGGAGTGAGCCTCCTCCTATTAAACAAAAAGGAAAAAAGCCATGAAAGAAATGAAGAATTAGAGAAGGAACTTTTAAGGAATATACGGGGATGGGTGCAAGCATTATGACTGCAGCATCTTTTGCTTTCATATAGCTTTGAGGCTAACCAGATTGGGTTTCAGTAAGTGCTGGCATGCTGGCAACACCAAAGAGCAATTCAACTCATTGTTGGACCTACTTCTTGATTGTGTTGTGCCTTATGTTGTCCACATGTGGGAACTGGGATGCGTTTATCAGAGATTGAAACTCCATACAAAATGGAGTCCCTTGAAAGCCTAATTCAGTCCCTGAAAACACAGACACATAAGCACAGGGGCATTGTGTGTTCCACTGGCATTAAATATTTGTTTTCTTTCTGCAGTATTCATAACCTTACCACTTGAACTGACAGATATTTCTAGCCGCTGCCTGGCTTCTCAGCTATCCTCAAGTCTGTCGAGTTTTTGAGCAGTTTTAACAGAGCTGGCATCTGAAATTCTGAAAATAAATTGTTCTTGCCAGTAGTTCTGCTGCTAATTCCTATAAGCATTTGTACTGAAACTGAATGTTTAGAATATCTTTTTCTCACTCTAAAAACAGTCTGAGAAGAGAGAGTTTTCTCCTATCCAGAGAAGGAAGGAAAAGGTTAGTGTTAATACCTCCTTGTATATTGAAATGTGTTCACTAATTCTGGGAATGTGGTCATTGATTCTCATGCTTCTTTTTTTGTTTGTTTTTAAAGTGTTGTTTCATTGTGATGATTTGCGGGCAGCAAAATGAAAGTAGAAAAAAAATTAATAACCTACTATAAATTCTTTCTTTCAGGAGAATCTGAATTCAAAAAGAACATAAAAGGATGAGGTCAGGTAGTTTCACTGTGATAACAAAAGTCCATTTTTAAATGCTAATTAACTCACCAAACACACACCTGGTTTTTAATTAAGGTCTCTAATCATTTCACTTTAAAGTTACATATTCTATCACAGATTAAAAAATTAAATATATATATGTGCAGATTCTTGAATTTGTCTGAAAAGGGACCAGACAACTGATTAAAAAGAATGAAATCTACATGCAGAAGGAAAATTTAATGAGATCTCATGAACAATTAAAGAGACCATTTGCATTCTTCTAGGTCTATTGGAAAAGAAAAAGAAAGAGGAGGAACTGGAAGAAAAAAAATCTAAGGAAAGTTTAGATACAATCACATGCTGTGAAGAGATAGAAAGGAGAACATTAAATGCTTTTCATGATTCCTCCTCAACTCCTCAATAGCACCACAGGATGCTTATTAGCATGCATATTGGTGTGACCTGGTTTACCACAGCTTTGCATGTCGGCAGGTGCTTAAAACAGGTGTACAAATCTTCTGTATTTTTTTTCTTTGTCAGAACTCTGATAATATGGACAGGTTGCACAGTTTATATCTGTTCTTTCTGTTGGGACTTTATGGCCCCTTGGTTGCTGCAGGTGGCTTTAGGCGGTCTTGTTCAAATTGATTTATAATCCTCCTGAAAGAAGCAGAAAAGCGAGTTCTCAGTCTCGAAGAAAAATTTCCTTCCTTTCACATAACATAAAGCATTTCAAACATGCAGTGTGTTTGGTGTTACCCCCAAAGTGGATGTTAGTTACCAGAAACGTATCAAGCAGTAATTGCCACTATGTCTATAGCCCTGCTAACAACAGTGACATAATTGAAATTTAACATCAGTTTTCCTGTTTAACTCTCCCTATCCATAATCGTGTTGTCTGACATAGAAGTGGCTTGGAGGGGAAGTAATGCATCGTGCAATGCAAGCTGGACCAGGTGGACTGTTGCAAACAGCTATGAACATCAATCCAGGCCTGAGTATGTTGTGTCTTTAGATCATACAAGAGGAAAGAATACCTAATACCCAGTAATCTTTTAAGTACATTTAAGTCTGATCATGCAGAGTTCTACCAGTGATATCAACAGAACCGATGTTGGAGAGAGATAATGGAGCTCAGAGCTGTGGGAGGTTCTTCTGGGAACTTTGCTCTTCCCTGCAGGATCATCCTCATGCAGTTCACTGAACATCTTTCAGTGACTCTTTGAGAGCAATCTGTTTTGTAGAGCCACACTTTCCCTGTGAGACCATAGCCCTACACTTTGTAGTCACTTAGAAAATAAGCTAAGAGAATCAGTGTCTGGAAAGATTACAGAAAGACCGCGTTATGACGATGAATTTGGTGCTCATTCCCATCTGATAAGATTAAGATTCAGAACAATTTTGGAGGTTTTACATCCAGAATAATTTCTCTGAAAAATCTTCCTTTTTTCCTTTCCCCCTCTCCTTTCTTTTTCCTCTTCCCACCCCCCCTTCCCCTCTTCTTTAAACCTCTTACATAGGAAAATAATTATGCAAGCTGAAAAGGAACTTGTAATTCACACACAAGCAAGCAGAGAAGTGAAAGAGCAGCCTTCAAGCTATTAGAAATGTTGAACTGTGTAACTTTAAATGGCACTGCTCTAATCGATGTTTTACCTAGCAGGAGAAGAGAAAACTCAAGCAAATAGTTAGCAGTTATTTTGCTTTCAGAAAGAACCCTGTCACGGACATCTTCCTACAAATGCCACATCACTTGCTAACAAGTTGTTCTGGGAGAATCTTCTTGCTGATTTATGTGCTGCCACACAATTATTTTTCAGTCACTGTGAACATCTTGGATTTTCCCTTTTGTTATTATACAATGAAAGATGCCCTGAACGTGGACAAGAGAGCCTGTTAAACTGTTCTCTTCTGGATGCTAGGAGCACAGGAAACTAATGAACATGCTGTTCTTTATGTGTTATATGCATGGAAAACTATGGAAATATACATTATTTTCTGCCTTAACCCTGAAATAGCTAATATCTGTTTCTTATGCCAGGAGCATGGGGACCTATTCCTTTTAATCCGACAAATCAACCTCACAACTTAAATTTAGCACTAAGCGCTTCTGAAAGGAGCAATATTCCCTCTACTGTTACAGAGGAAGAAGAGTACCTGTAAGTAAGGCATTAAATTGGGAGTCAGGGGACTCAGGGTCAGTTTCTGGCTCTCTGGCAGGGTTTTGTGATTTTAAGCAAACCACTTTCCTGCCTGACTGCAGTGCTCTGAGATAACACAGAGACTTGGGAGGGATGTGAATACTGCACAGTGAGTGGGGGCTAGCAAACAGCTAGGAGAGTTCTCTTTTCTCAGTCTTGTGACTTTTTTTTCTGGTCAGGAATATAAAAGATTTGTGAAATTTTTATTTTAAGCAACAAAGCTGATGCTAGCTGCAGCACTGGGTAAGAATATCTGCTGTAAGCAGGCAGGTAGGGGTTTTCTTAGAGCATGAGCTGTTAGTTGTTGAACAACTTCTGGAAAGTTTCAGATGCTTTGGAACAGTAGGAATAATTCACATCTCATTCAAGGGCAGGAAACACGGTGGTGATGATGTATCTTGGTAAATCTCATGTGCATCTGCATCTCTGATGTCCTTGAAGTTATACACATTTGTACCTGCATTTGGAGAGTGAACCCTCAGGAAAGCACAAACCTGTGGCCTAGTGGTGACTTGGTGTTAGAAGATTGTGAAGGAAGCAGAAAGGCTTCATACTTATGTCACTGGGAATAACAACATCTATTTTTTTATGGTTTGCTTTCTGTTAGTACATGCAATTAAAATTTTCCCTCTTCAGCAATTAATACCTTTATTGCTGAAAGAAACTCTGGACTCTCTAGCCAAGATCTGTAATTGATAACACATCATTAATAGTAAGTAAAACAAGAAAACCTGCTTCCTATGTGCTTGTTGTTTTGCTTTTATTTTTGAAGGAGGATTCCTTCTGCTTTGTGAACGTCGCCTTTTAGAAGGGATGGGGAGGATCAAGTAAAATGCTATACATGTAATTATAACCAGGCTATTGGCAGACTATAACACAGTGTAGATGACACAACTAATTTTGCTGTTGAGAGATCATTTATGTGGCAAGTTTTACATGTAGCTGTAGTTTGTACAAGTTACTCTGTCTCCAGAGACAGTAGATGCATATAGCTTTGACCATGAGTCAGCCCTAAACCTGCATATCCCTTCCTCACAATGTCATTTGTATGCAAGAAGCTGTCCTGTGACATTCACCTCAGTAGGAATTAATTGTGTCACTTCTTGGAGAGCTTGTCTTGCTGCATAGATGTTTTTGTTTAAATTCAGACCAGATGTTTTGCAACCAATCTTCTACTTCGAATTTTGTCTGCTAAGAAAATAACTAATTAACATGTAATATTTCATAGTCTGCAGAGAAATTTTTATAGTTTATATATACTTATCTTTGCAAGGTTCACCAGATTCTGATTTTAAATGTTTTCAGTAACTTATCATGATGTGCACTTGACTCTGTCATAAGTAACATTGCAGCCATGTTGGTTTGAAAAACAAAGCAACAAAAATACAGCATAATAACGTGGTGAAAATCACTGTTTATTCTCCCCCAGATAAACTCTTTCAGGGTAATTAATTAATTGCCTTTCTTTGAGGCTAAGCAGCTAATGAAGCACTCTTCACCAGCCTTAGCCATTGACTATTTACTGAAGGGACAATGTAGTGGCAAGGATGAGCTGAACTGTGGACAAAAATGCAACCTACGTACTTTATATGTCTGTAAGGGATGAACGTTTTCAACTTGTTTATTTATATTAATAGCATTCATAGACACAGAATTGTATAGTTGGCTTTTCATAGCCTTAAGGTTTGCTTTTAATTTTCAGAACTCAGATTGTTTATTTAGAGGTGCAGACAGATCATATATCTGAGAAGAACATGTATTTGAGGGTTTATGTTTTCCTTTTCAAGTCTGAGATATGTGGGGAAAATAATTTTCACTTCTAGTCCTGGTAGCACTACTTTGAATGAGCAAAATGGAACACTGTATTGCATGTGGGGTAACCATTTATACCTGTGCAAACTGACTTAAATGCAACGTTGTAATCATCCACTGTTTCATACTTGCTTGAAGGTCTACTCAAGATAGAAGTCACACAGACTTTGCGGTTGATTTCAGATCAGTCCAGCCATGTCTTAGACACTAGGGACCCAGATTTGTTGGGGGGAATGGGATAGCCCTCGTTTTAACATCAACATGCTATAGAGAAGAGTTCCTTATAGATTTATTACTGGAAATGTTAATGACTAAGGCCACTGCAGACATTTTGCTTCATGACCCTCCCTGAAGAGGATTTGCCCTCTTCCTCTTACTAACAGTGACTGTATTTTGGTGTTCAGTTAGACAAGAAGGGATAATTAATATTATGTGAGATAATTAACATTATGTGATATTAATAATATGTGAGGGTCATCCTCACTGATTGTTCTTTTATTCCAAGGAGGTGTTTTGATACAGTCCTGATGGATCTCCTTTAATCTTGTGTCCTGGCTGATGCCTATATGGTGCTGTTCGAAGGGATAATGAATGGAGATTGCTGTGATGTCTGCATTATACAGCTTAGTGATTTACCTGGTGTGTAATGGATATGAGACCATGGATGAAGGCTGCCTGTTGAAATTCAAGCTGATTTATGCAATGTTTGTGGACTGGGAGATGACCCTACAGAGCTGTTTATATACATACCTTTAATTTGAAATTATATGCCCTATTATTTATTGTTCAAGCTAATATTCCTCTCTTTGGAGGCCAAGGCAATATTAATATTTACCAGCTCAATTATCCTGCAGGAAACAAGTTGTGATGGAGCTTCTCCACAGTGATCCTTGACAGCTAACTGCTAACTGTTTGGTACTTTCTCTCATGTGGCCCTGTGTTGTCACTCTTGGCTACAGACTGTGGCTCTCTCCATTTCACTTCTCCGTCTCTACCCTTTCCAAAATAAGCAGCAAGAGTTCAAACTTGGCATACAAATCCAAAATATCCTGGGCAGGTTTGACAGTACTATTTCTTTTCACTATATCAATGAAATTTTCAAAACATCATTTACAGTTTTTAGGGATACTGATTCCATCTTCATGTTTAGACAAAGAAAAAAAATATTCTTAGCCTCATGTGTGAAGATGAATTATTTTCATTAAGCCAGAACACTTAAAACTTAACAGTAAAAGAGGTTTTTAAAGTGGCTTTTAATGCATCTGTCATTCTTTTCATAACTTAATTACTAATACTCTAGCAATATTTTGCATTCTACTATTTTATCTGTAATTAGGTCGTCCTAATGTAATTTTTTTAGATGGAAATAACTTCTATGAAATCTGGAAAGTTCAGCTGAACCACTTTAAGTTGTTAAAATGATTGCAGAATTTAAAGATAATTGATATTCTGTGAATAAAGAAACAGACCCATTCCTTGATTTATTCAGATTGAATTAAAATCATAACATGCCATGCAGTTCTTTGTCACTGTTTTCTGTGCTGTGAATGAAGTCTAACACAGCATGCAGGAGGGAGATGAAAAATAATATCCCATGTTCAAATCCAAAGGTCATACTCAACTTTCACTTATTTCTTAGCCATCTATGTCTTCCCATGTTCAGTGCTATTCTAGCTGAGCAAATCCTAAGAATCAAGCAAATGACCTAATCATCCTAAGCCTATTTGCAAGTGTTCGTTTACTGCTGCTGGATCTGAGAGTGAGTTGGCTTTGGAACAGTTTAGCTAACAGACTGTTCAGCCATGCAGCTAAAACACTATAGTAGATACTTCAGTGGGATGGCATTATGTTTCACACTACAGCTTTGTTAATTCCTCTTTTTGCCAGCAGGTCTTCCGTTATAATATAATTTTGTTGTTGTTATTTTGTTTTGGATAGATTCTTTTGTTTGTTTGTTTTGAAAGAGCTAAGTAGCTTTCACCATTAAATTTTATTCTGAAATGTATAGGTGATAAATCAGTGCATGTGAACAAAGACCCAGGAATGCATGTAGTGTACTGAAACACTGTGCCTTGCAAGAAGCATGTAAAACTACTATTGAATGGTTCAAGTCTTACAGACCTGGTTCTTCTGTCATTTTATAATTTGGATTGTAAGTTTATTTAGCCTTCAACAAACAAGTCCGTGGATAGGAAAGAGTAAGGGGGAAAGGAACTTTAGGGACAGTAAAATGCTTCCAAAGGAAAACTAAGTGGTAAGGCAAAAGCAGCAGCTGGCAGCTGAAAAATGTAAAGAAAAAGTTGGTGAACAGAGCATCCCAGGGTGCACCTGGTTTCCAGAAGTCATCCAGAAAGGGGATTTCAGCTGCTACAGAGCTGCTTGTGTGAGTGAGCAGTAAGTTTGTCTTCAGTTCATAGCAAGCTAGCAGTGACAATCTTAGCAGTCATGCTCACTCACCTCTCTTCAGGTGAGGTCCACCTCTCTTCAAACCCTGTATTTCTAAGCACCTTCATCCAGACTGGAGCACTAGTTACTAGATGACATAGCTTCCACTCCTGAAGATAAATATGGGTGGGTTTTCTTTTATTTCACCAAAGAGAGAGAGAGAGAGAGAGAAGGAAGTTCATACACCACTCAATATTAACCATACTTACACAGCAAGCTATTGCACTTTATGAACACACTCCCTGAAAGCATCCTGTGACAGGTCAAAATGAAATTTAAGGGGGGAAAAAAAAAAAAAACAAACAACAAACCCTGCTTGCCTTTTTAATAAACAGGCTATTGCATTTTCAGCACATGCACAACTGGATGAAGATGTTTGTCTCTATTTAAGACATTCAGTGGTAGATGTGAAGGTTTAATATGTGTCACAAATGTAACAGTTGTTTTCATGTACAGTTTCCTATAGAAGTCAGATGAGATATTCTGGAGTTGTTTGTCTTAAAAGAGAAAATTCATCTTTCACATGAAAAATCTCAACCAATTCAGTATTTTTGGATCCTTCGTGTATTAATGATGAAGGTGAGAAAGGCAAAGAGAGAGCTAATGAGCAACTCAATGGACTAAGAATCTGAGCTACTGCTGTCAAAGCAAATAGCAAGAAAACAAAAGTATATGATTGAGTTCAGCCTTCTACACCTCAAATAATTTCTTGGTGACCTTTTCTCCGTAAGTTGTGTTAAGAGCTAACTTAAATCATCCCTGCTGTCATCAATCCTGTTTTCACCGCTGCAATTGGAAAGATGTACTACCAGTGATCAATTAGAAGACACTACTGCTTTTATAGTGCTGTGGCCCATGAAACAATACTGTCATATGAAGACTACTTTGTCCTTCTCAGTGTCCTTGATACCAAAGACAACCCTTAAGAGGAACAAAATAGTGAGTAATGTTCTGTACGTGCTTCATCTTCTTTCACTGCAAATTGAATTAACATAGCCCTGAAAATGGAAAGCGACCAGTTGAAAATGAATGTGTGCCTTCCTTTGTGACCCATCTAAGTCTATGTAACAAGCTGTAAAAGCTGTTTCAGCCTCTTCTCAGTTGGCTGAAGAGCAGCTTCTAATTAGCTACTTATCTAGTAAATTAAATAAAGTGAATCCTTATGGTATACACTGTAGCAAATGTAGGACGAAGGGGAAAAGTAATACCGTGGATTTCTTCAAGGTACGAATTCCAGGTTTAGCAAACTATGCTTTTATATATATGTATATGTATAATTCAGCATATGTTTTTATCATGCTGCTGTGCAGGATACACCATGTAAAGAGGCTCATACCTCTCATCAGGTTTTCTTGGTACAACACAACATATATTGCCCTACTCGACTTTCATGAGAAAGCTTCCTGGGGACTTAACAGAGCTGCATAAATTGTCTGTATGATTCATACAACTTATTAAGTAAATGCTCCACGTGTTGCCAGTTGAAGTGGACACGTTTCAATTAGCAAGTTTATGTATCAGGCTCTAGCGAGCTATAATTGATTTGGGTCATGTGCTTACGTTCACAAACGAGACAGTCAAAAGCAAGGTTATTGCAGATGCCAGGGGTGGTAAAGTCCCCAGTTGCTGCCGGGGAGGAGAGGGGAAGTGTGTGTGGGGAGATGTTACATTTGGTAAAACTATGTTATAGGCTATTAGGTTGTTGGGTTTTTTTTCCCTCGCTCTGCCTAAGGGGTTCTATTTAGGGGCCTGGGATTGGTTTTTTGACAGCGAGAGGAAAATATATCTGTTTCATCCAGGATAAGTTCTCACAGCTGCTTCCCTGAAAAGCTTCAATACACCTGTGATTTTCAGAAGCAAATTCTGCACAGTTATCAAGGTGTTTGTGTCTGTCATAGTCTGCTTAGGTTCTGATGAGTTATACTCTGCTCAAAAACCTCTCTGATTAGTAGACTCAGATACAAATCTCTCTATGTTTTGCCTTCACTGAGCACACTCCCTCCCCTCCTGCCTGCTGGGAGAGAGGTGCCATGAATGTACTATTCTCAACCCATGAGGCCTCAGGACAAGATTTCAAAAGTGAGAAGAATTTCCCATGCAGGGAAAAGAACAAGAGCAAAACAGCATGGTGATATAGCAAGGTTGTCCGCATAATTTATGCTTGTGCAGCTCATTTTTACAGTGAGATTCTTCTAGTAGTGTTATTGAAATGACTGTGTTGCAAATGACTCTGCTGGTATATATTCCTGGCCTTTCAATGCATAATTTCAGGCTATGGCAGTGTTATCATGCTTGTTTTTAATGATGATACTTTGATGAATAATGAATCTTGTAAAGAGATTGCTGGGAGTTGGATGCTGATTTGTCCTATCTTTCATATGAAAACAAGGAGGAAAAGAATAAGGATAGTCACCAGAAAAATACAGAAGAGACCCCAGAGTCCAGTTTGCAGTAGGAAGGTATAGGCTTATAGGTATATATACGTATATATAGGTATAGGGTTGTGCTGGAGAAAAAACAATTGATCTTGCTGAATAGGAGCTGTTGGACAAGACATTGATCTGAAGTCTTTTAACTATGAGAATAAATGTTATGATCTTTGGCCATCCCAAAAACTTGGGCTTGCCTTGAGTAGTCTTTAATTTTGCTGAGGAAACTGAAGGGAGATTTGCGTATGCAGACTGAATTGAGGGACATCCTTCTTAAAATAAAAAAAAGCCAGGTGTCCCACCTCTATGAATATCTGAAAGAACTGATTTTAAGCAGTGTGTGAGCTCACCTATTCATCTCTATTGCCTGACTTTATTTTTAGGAGGAAACTGATTGTGAATTCAGAGACGGTATGTGTGAATCTTTTCACTGACATCTCCAGAAAGGTTTAAAGCAGAAGGTTTATATTTTGCAGGAGGAGAGGACTTTAATAATGTGCAACGGAGAGCTTCCGAGTATCAGGTGCTGGGGAAAGCAGTTATCAAGAGACTTCATAGAACTGGGAGTTGATGCTGCAGAAATTTCTGTAAATCACCAATATGCTCAGAGACTCTTAAATTAAAATATAGTACTTGGGGTCTCTTCTAACATTAAGCTTAAACACAGGGTGTCCTTTACCTGCAGCAAGAATCTGGGTAGGTGAGAGGTTGCAGATATGGTGAGATCACTATCAAATTCAATGGAACTAATTTGGTATAAATTGGAAAACCAAAGCTGACCAGAGTTCATATGGGTACAAAGCAGAGGATAAATGGGATGTTAGGCTGAAGAGATTTGGGAATTATGTGGGACTGAGTGTGGGCAAAGGCTGCATAGGAGGAGTATGTAATGAAGCTTAAAAACTATGGGAAAGAAAATAGCTGCCACTCATCCTGTAAAACAGATTTTTTAAAAAAAGTAATCACCATTGCATGTTTGGAAAAATGACTGTGATCTGGAGAACAGAGGAAAGATGCAAAAAAAAAAAAAAAAACAACCAAAAAACACATGCCTACTTTTCAGCTATGGAGATCAAACTCCTCAAAGGTTTACTCACTCCTTGACTTAAGTGACAGAGGTACATGTGACATATATAAAGGTTTTCATCCTGCAGTCTGGTGCATGTAGAAATGAATTAGGGAATGCAGGGTGTAGTTTCCAACTCTTGACATTTGTTTCAGTTTGCTTTTTAAGTCTGTGGGAATCTACCAAAAACACTGCTGTTCAAAGAATGCTCCAAGAAAGCAGGCTGTTAGCATTTCTTATTAGAAATGTTAAGCAGTCCTTGCTTTTACAGTAATCTCAAATGATTATTATGAAGAGAAATCAAGGTTTATGAAGCGTTTGTTACTATAATGATAGACTTCCTAGAATATCCTACTAGGAAAAATAGATAAAGTTGTGTGTGGAATATGCTGCATGGGAAACTGTACAGCGATGCACACTTCAAACATTCAAATTAAAATATTTTACAGTGAAAATCATTTGAAAAAGCCTGGCTTCATAAAATTAACATTATTTTGTTTTGTTTTCTGAAATTAATGGAATTCACGTAGTCTGTAATCTGGAAATATTATACATATGTGATTTCAACTGTTTCAAGTCACTTTTCTATTATGATAAGGGTTAGTGATTTGTGGAGTTCAGCTTGTAAGCTGAGGAGAGTGGCTTTTCTTTGCATCTAGCTGTAATTCAAGCTTTTGTTTGAGTGACTTCAAAATGGATGTATCAGGCTGTTTAAATCTCATATTCCACTTGAAGTACTTCTGGATTCTAGGGCTGCTTTCTCTTAATTATTCTGGAGGGGGTGAAAGATATAATTCATGTTCATTTTAATTAATTTTAAAAAGACAAAATGAACATTTTAGTATAAAATTACTTCATGCTTCTGTTTGTGGCCTCTTGAGGGCAGTAGTCTTTCAGAGCTATAGAAACAGATTTGCCTAACTTTTCAGTCGAAGCATGCTCCTCGTAATAATCATAATTATCCATTGGCAATGCAGAGGGATGTGAGAATTCATTGTGTCATTCAATCAATAAAAATGCTGCACTCAAAATTTTCAAGCCAGTTTGTTCTTAAAAGTGTCACACAAGCATTTCTATTTGTGTTTCATTACGGTATAATCTGTATAACTGGACCATATGTTCAGCTAAAACTAGGCCTTACTCTGAAAATCTCCAACTCCACTAGAAATGAGAAAGCTTTGAATAAATCTTTTTGTTTCCTTGGAGAGAAGTAGATTTCACAAATCTTAGAGATGAACTCTGCAAACCTGACTGAGTCTTCAGTCTTTCAAAACCTACTTGTAGGTAATGAAAATGTATCTTATGCATTTTGACATACAAATGCCATTTGTTTTATACTCTAGCATTAAAATACTGCAGTGTGGCAGGCAGGCATGAGATCCAAGACTGTCTGGTGTTCCTAATGGGACCTCACTACCTCCTTGATACTGAGAATATTTAAACTTTCTAGTCAAGTAAATAAATGGTCCACTGGATACATATCCAGTTTGACTTGATTCACAGTCAAAACTGTGAACTTAAAGCTGTAGCAAAATCTGGAAGGAAAAGGAGGGGAAGCCATATTCCAACCCTGTCCATATCTTCCTCATTGCATGACACAGTCACCGACTAAACTGCTGGTATTGGAGTGGGAATTTATACCACAAACATTCCTTTCCAGATGAACATCCTAAGCTCCAGGCTACACTATTAAGCTCTGTTCTGTATTCTGCAACACCAAATATTATGATTTCTTTTCTATTAAAATATCCTCAATAGGCTGGGTTGTGTGCCATCAGCTTATATAACAACCACAGCCTGGTCCCTTTCGTTGAGAGAAATGTGTCTGCACCTGCAAGCACAGAGAGAAATTTATTCCAGAAGTCCTACTTCTCCCACAGGAATGTTCTAAATGCAAGCTTTTTCATATTAAGTAGCTTTTCTTTTTCCTAGAGTTCTTGCTTTCTTTAGTTTTAAGTGGTGACAACCACAGTGGTATCTGACAGACCTGCTTGTGGGACAGCCATATCCAACCTATGGCCACACCCTGCCCCATGCCATCATGGCGGTGTCTCTGCCCCATGGTGTGGCCTGGCCTGATCCTGGGCATGAACTCATTGCTCACAACAACCAAATACCAGTGTGCACTCAGCTCTGCCTGGGTTGAAACTGCAACAGGGAGAGGGAACAGTGCAGTGCTGACTCAAGTGAAGGCAAGTGATTGTATATATTCTGATACAATGGCTGAGCATGGTTCCACAAACAGTGAAAAATATGCAGCTGTGCTTTCTGTTTCGGTCAAGGAATTTGAGAATAGGTTTCAAGAATGCAGAGAAAACATCTTTTTTTTTTTTTTAATAGTAAAATATTTTGAGAAATAAGTGTATCATCTTGTAATAGCTATCAGCTGAAAATTCAGAAGTCTGAAATATTTGAAGTTGGATAGATATTCTTGACTAATATTATGTGCTATTGGCAAAAACTTTGCTATCATCTATTTTTTTTCACTTAGAGCCTGCTTTACTACTAAAACAAGACCGTGTTTGGCTTTCAAAATGACTTGTTTAGAAGCTCTTTAAAATGCAAGCAGATTTCACAATTATGTTCTATTATGAGCTACCAACTGCAATTTCACTTCTACTTATCGAAGTTATCACGCAACTTACATCCCTGCAAGCAGAGGAAGATTTATACAAACATGGCACGGCAATAGCAACTTTGCATGCACGTCCTATTTATCTATTTCTTGCCCACTGAGCCAGCAGAGCCAGATGTTACAGGTGTCCCCATTCTCTGCTCAAGCCTGCTCCCCTACTGCCATCTGATTTCCACCTGGTAGGCTCTGAGCTGTGCTGAGTGAAGGAAACTCTGGCCCAGGCCAGCCACTCTCTTTTGGCACCAGGTTTCTGATTGAAAGGATGATGCGTTCAGTCATTTGAGATTAGATGCTGTAATGCAGCTAGATCTTATGTGCAAGGAAGGCAAAGATTTTTCAGCCTGCATCAAGTCAATAAACAGTAGGACTGCAGTTGATCTGTGCCTGTTCACTCATGTCAGTTCAAAGGATGGTTAAGTTAGATATGCTGTTTTGCCCATAGGTGAACTGCTCAACGCTGTGCTATTTCTCTCAGTGTTAAAACATAATACTGGTTTTAAGCATGCGTATGGGTTATGGATGCCTGGCATTATCCCTGGCAATTCTGTGTGTAACAAGGCCCCATTGCAGGGCATAGCTGGACACCCTGGGGAAAGCCTGGGGAAGAGGGCACAATATGGCCACAAGCAGAGGGAGAAACAGCCCTGTCTGCACCTGGAGGAGAGAAGGAGGAGGGCAGGAGGGGCACCAGGCATAGTGGAATAGAGATCCCCAGCAGCCCTGGACAGGAGGCCCTGAGCTTTTACTCAGCTCCTGGTAGTAGACAGTAAAAAGCAAGCCTGGTTCTTTCTGCAATTCAGAGTAACAAACATTGCCCTTCTGATTCCCCTCGCTCCCTGGAAACCAACATTTCAAAAGTAAAAGTGAACTTCAGTAATCTATTCCATATTATGAGCTACTAGCAATAGCTGGGGTTGCAGTTTGAAACTATAAATTACCGTGCATAGATGATAGCTAGTCATTTTATTTATTTTTCCCTATAAAGCTTCCTGTTGTGTTTAAACTGCTGTAATCCTTAGAAGTGAAAGAATACGTGGGGCATAAAAGCTGTCTTATTGTAAAATTATGAGATATGCGCAGCACTCATCAGATGCAGGAAAACCAACTCTGCTTTTTGTACTTCAAATATTAATTAAACTAAATATATATAGAATCTTTTATTTTTTGTCAAGAAGAATGGCAGCAGTTATTGCTATTTCCAGCAGCATTGTGTGAATTGTTAAAGGAAAGGGAGAGGCCAAGCTGCAACTTACTATCCAAATAGAGATGTACAAAAGGGAACCTGATGTATTCTGACAAAATAAAACAGTTGTGCAGCCCTGAAGAAGAGTCAGTATGGAAGCAGAGGTAAAGAAGCAAAACACAGGTTGATTTGGAGATCCAGGGCCAGGCTAAGCCTCCTGAAAAGCAGCTCATACAATTGAAGTTAGCAAAATCTTCCTTGCTTTTTTTCCGTTCTCGATTTAATTTGGCACAAACTCTCTCTAATTGCTGCATTTAAAGTGAGAGTCTTTCCTCTGGAAAGCTTTTGTGTTTTTTTTTTCCCAGTCATTTTTTCTTCAAAGTCCTGCTCAGGGTGAGACAGGATAGCTGGTGTCTGGTCCAGAATTTCTAGGCTGGTTATAATGAGAATCAGGCCTGGGCCTTTCATGTCACTGCACAGAGAACAAGCCCAGGGTGCATGCTTCAGAACGCAATGCCAGTGCTGTCCAGAAGGTTCAAATGACTTTCTGTTTCAAGACCTCAATTAAATAAGACCATTCCTTGGCTGTTATGTCAATCAGCATATTTGCTCTGCATGCATGTAATCTTCCTGCTGAAAATCTGAGCTCTTAGCTGTACTACATACAACAGAGTCTATTAGATCAAATAGAGGCAACCACAACAGCATGGGTTTCAACTAGGTTGTATCTGGCTAAAGATAGATGCAATAAATAAAATCCCTTTCTCCTGTTGTGCTATTTCTGAATTTGTTTTTGATATCTCCAGTAATGTCCCTCCAAATTTCTGGATAATGCACTGAGAAGGGGCTGTATTAAAGGTAATTCAGTATAAATTACGATGTTCATTTAAGGGAGTTTTAGTGGCAGAGATCAGAAGTTTGTATGTATTAATTTTGTAACTTCTAGCTGTGCCAGCTGTATGACTTCTCCCTTCTAACTGCAAAGAATGTAATCCTTTTTTCTTGAACAGTTAAGAGAGGTGCATTTGGTGCTTTTTCTTTCTTTCAGTTATGCAACTTTCCTTCTCTTTCTTCTGTTTTCCTTGACAAGAAGGAGGTAATTTGAAAGCAAAACGTGAGCATCTTTGTTTCAAATTTCTTCTGAATACATTATTTTCCCTATAATGAAGAATTAATGGGAACTAAAAATAAAATTAAAAGTTGGCTCTTTTTCTTTTTAATTTTTTTTAAGCAAGGTATTTGATTGGCTCTATTTATTTATTTATTTTAAGCAAGATATTACTTAACTAAACAATGATATAGAGTTAATTTCACACACAGATTAGTGGAGATTTCCCTATGTGAGGAGCATTCAGACCCTGAGAATAAAGAAGACAAATGGTATTGATGAGCTTATGTGATGGTATTCTTTCTTTCCATCTACCCCTGTTCTATCTGTGGGTATGGAACGTGGAATGTAGCACATAGGACGGATGCAAAAGACAGAGAGAATCAGCAGGCTGGGAAACTACCAGCATTTGCAGAAAAAAAAGTTTCCCACAGTAGTGCTGTAAAAAACCTCTGGAAAGTTGCTGAATTACTTGATGCAATCTCTGGCAGGTGTAGGAGAATGCACATAGAGATTGACAGACATGGGTGTAACCTGTAAGTGAACAAATTCTCTTGAATAAGTCCTGAAGAACCAAGTTTCGTTGGGGATACGGGGAGGGAATCATGACAAATGGAAGCTCATGGCCTTCATGGGGCTTTTCTTTTCCTGACAAAATTTGTTCTAGCGCCACTGAAGTTCTGTTTGCACGTCTTAATGGATTGTTGACCTTACCCTCCCAGCTTAAATACCTAATAAATTTTTGAATCCTTCCCCTAGGTTTAATTACAGGAAAGTGCTTTTAAAGCACCAAATGAAACAGTACAAACAATGCACAAGAGAAGGAATTGTCACCCTTTCTGGCAATCTAATTTCTTCTGTGCTTCTTCTTGAACTACTTCAGAATAAGCTCTCCTTCAGAAAACAAATCCAAATGTTAAACATTTCATATTTGAGTTCTCTGATCACTGTTCAAGGCATTGCTAGATTTTTATCTGCCTGCCTCTGACAGTAAGTAACAATTACTTGCTTGTATTGTTTGCTGAACTCAAGTCAGAGCTACAATAACCAGCTGTAAATTTCGAAACAATCGTAGAAATGGGTTCTACTGTTATTTGAGTGCTTCTCAGTATGCTTGATCCAGGCCACCTAATTTGAAGCATAGATGAAGATGCAGGCTTTACTGAAAGAATATAACCTTGAGGAAATAGGTGCAAAAAGAATACAATGGTGCAGCAGTTATAGCTGATGCAACGTAAAGATCCAAATGGAGAAAGATTCTGCTGTTATCTTCATATGCTCCTCTTCTATTTTCTTTGGGGATCAGTATTTATTTGGCTGTGCTGTGTGGAGGTGAGACAAAGACAGGTGATATCACACGTAATGTTTGCATTTGAAAGTGGTAAGATGTAAAGAACAGTGTTGGAGAAAGGAAGTAGCTTGGAAGATGGACTGGGAGGATAAACAGTTACTTTTTTTTCTATGTTTTTTTCAGCAGTTTTTGTTGTTGAGACGCCTGAAGTAATAGCCCAAACAAAGCCGGACATGTCAGGTTTCAGAAAACATCCTCTGCCTTTGCTCTTCTGCTTTATTTACACCTGTTATTCAAAAGGCAGCAGATGTAGAAGCTTGATGGTACTCAGTGAATAGCTGATTTCTTGAGAAATGCTGTTTCTTGAGAATGCACAGTTAGTTAGGTGTTCACTGAGGGGGAATATATCCAAGTTCTGGGAAATCCGGGGAACTAGAGGAGACTGTACAGGAACTGTGGGCACTGCAGAAGGAAAATAGAGATAGGAGATGGAGTAGGGCTTGATGTATCACTGCTGGCTACTGATAATTAACTGCAGATTCAACAGAAACGGAGAATGGAATTGAAATAAGATATCAAAGTAGAAATTAGAAGATAAACTGTAGGAGGGTATTAATTGGGAGATTCAGACAAGATGGAGAGTAGCCTGAATAGGCAAGTCAAATCAAACAACAGATTTTTTTCTAATGATTTTCTCAAAATCACAGAATTGTAGGGGTTGGAAGGGACCTCTGGAGATCTAATTTAATGCCTTGCTAAAGCAGTTTCCTACAGCAGGTTGCACAGGAAAACACCCAGGCAGGTCTTGAATATCTCCAGAAAAGGAGACTCCCCAGCATCCCTGGGCAGCCTGTTCCAGTGCTCTCTGACCCTCACAGGAACTAAGTTCTTCACAGCATGGAACTTCCTGTGTTACTGCTTGTTCCCATTGCCTCTTTTTCTGCTGCTGGGCACCACCAAAATGAACCTGGCCCCATTCACTTGACTCCTGCCCTTTAGATATTTATAATTAGTCTCCAGGCTGAACAGTCCCGGGTCTCTCAGTCTTTCCTCATAAGGGAGATGCTTCAGGCTCCTCATCACCTCTGTGGCCCTCCACTGGACTCTCTGCAGTATCTCCCTATCTTTCTTGAACTAAGGAGCACAGAACTGGACACAGCACTCCAGATGTGGCCTCATGAGGGCAGAGTAGAGGGGGAGAATCAACTCCCTCACCCTGCTGGCCACTCTATTTTTTTGCAAGTACAATTTACTGTAACATAATAACTTATTCTGCTTTACATAACTTATGGTAACAGTGAAAGGCTTTTTTCTCCTGATGATATGTGGTAGACATAACGGGCATTACCCTTTAGTGACAGGAATCCGAACAAGAGACATATTGCTGTTTAGTTATATTTTTTTGGATAAAGAAAAGGCCCTTCTGCTTTCTCCAGCTCTTAAATTGTTTCCTACTAGGATGGAGTCAGTGAAGTTGATGCTGTCTGAATAAGTGGACTCCAGAGGACCAGGAGGACAACACTGGAGGCTTGAGGCATAGGAAATAAAATAACAGACAGGGATGTTAATTGAATCAGAACATTGGACTAGTAGCAGCTTAGAAGAAAGTCTTAAACCCCTCAAGGACAGAAGGAAGGAGAATAAGGTGAGATGTTCCGCTTTACAGGGTTAATAATAGCATGGTGTTTTCTGATTAAGCTTCTGCGCGTTCTTTATGGGAGGATCCAGAAATTGAATTCATACTAGTATTGCATTTTCTCATTAGATCCTCTAAGATGGCATTGTTTGCCTTTTTGAATTTGAATTAGAAGCTGGTTTGTGCTTCTAAGGGTACTGCAAAAGGTTATTGCCGTAAATAATCATCAGGGATTTGGTATTCTTGCCAAAAATGTTTTCATTTTAATCAGATATAAGTATATTTGGAAAGCTTCAGAACTTGATTAGAAAAGTTCTCAAGTGGGGATATTTGCTTAAAAATATACCAGATTTTAAAGTCATATTTCCACACTTTTGTCCTCCAGTTATTCCATCCAATTTTTGCCTCTCTTATTAGGTGGTGACAGTCCCATGCAATCAATCAGAGATTCTTCCTAAGGCCAGGTAGTGTGGAGGAAGCAAAGGTTTGGATTTGCATCCTTAGAGGCTTTATTATGATCCTGAATTAAATACTCTTAAGAAAACTGAAGGTGAACTACGTTACAAGTAACATTTAACTCCTTAACTCCTCTTATCTTTGTAAAAAAGTCCAGAAGATGGTTCCTTTCTCACCATCTGGTCATTATCTGTAAGTACACAACGAAACAAACAGAACAAAGGTACAAAAAATCTTAAACAAAGCAGATGATAAACTGCTGGGTATGCAAAAATGAAGGGTCACAGCAATCTAGTAGTAAATTGTTTTTTTTACTTTAAAATCCAAAATAAATGAACACATCTTGCTCTCGTTTACGCCTATGTAAATCCTGTTATATTCAGCAAAGATTTACAAAAAAGACAAAACTCATCATTTGCAAATTAAGAAATGAGCACATAATGAGGAAGAAATTGGGTGCCTACTATTTCCCAGGGCACTTATTTTTCGCCATTGAAAATTTACTGAAGCATCTTATACTTTATGCTTACTTGGGATCTTGACCACAGGCTGCACCTACGCTGTTTCAACCTCCCAAGTCCACTTGGCTGTATTTAGAAGTTGGAATTGTTACTAGCTACTTGCTGCCCTGGGACCTGGAAAACCTAGCCATGTTTTCAAAGTGTGGGAAGTATCCAGTATGAAGTTTTGCTACCCATTCTGTGTGGGATGGATGTGGTTTTATCCCTGGGAGAGCATCTGAGACTGGGACACTGAAAACCTAGCATCCTAAACAATTGCAGCGAGGTATTATGAGACTCCTGTTATTTTAATGTGCAACCAGCTGAGGCCAGCTAAAAAGTAAAGCAGAGCTCTTAAATACCTTGAAGCACTGATTGAACACTGGGCACCTCCTCCCAACTCCAGTGAAATGAATAGAAACTACAGGTGCACAATACCTCACGGATAAGGCCCTACTGAGCAATTTGTACAGTCACTTTTGTCACTGCAGAATCCCAGAAGGAAAGTTAATGCTCTGAATCCACATTACACTGGTGTAAGAGATTGATTAACAGTACACAAAGGGTAGCACATCAGGCACTGACTAAGAGACCAATGGCATCACATGCAAAAAACAAAGCTTATGAGAGTCAGTTGTGGTTTTGGAATCACACAAACACTTAATGTGGCTGTGGCATTTTTTCAGATTGTAATTTCCTCTTCACTGTTATTATAGTCCTTGAAAAGGGATGACAGCCTACTACCTTCAAAAAATGTTCTCTGTAAATAATAATTGCTTATTTGAATCTTTAACCTGCTGTGTTGCATAATTGCTGAAACACACTGAAAAATTATTGAATATATTCCTGAGCAAATATAATATGGCCATCTTTTGAAGAAAAGAAAATATCTTGCTAATATTACTGACTGCATGCTTATAGTTTTGCCTGCCAAGATAATGAGGAAAATTGTACACAGACTACTCTTCAATTACATATTGGGGAAAAGTCTTTTTTTTTTTTTCTGTCTGTCATGATTTTGCCCGGAAGTAGAGTACAATTTACAGTCTTATTCTGTATTGTTTAGCTGTTGGTTGAAGTTTCAGATACTGTGTAGCAAGGCAATTGGTTTCTTCTACATTTCTTTTTCCTTTGTGTTTTACTGTTGGTATTTTTAGTATAGGATCACAGAAAAAAAAAAAA